>NC_049208.1:54604162-54684162 GCF_013347855.1 Anguilla anguilla | reverse complement strand
GTAAAAGAGAAAGAGAGGGAAAGGGAGACAGAGACAGGAAATCCCAGGACTCAAATCCCAGTGTTGAAAGTATACGAGGGATGGGATGACGGACAGACGAGTTCCAAACACAGAGTACAGTCGTTAATCGGCAGTTATCTCCACCCCTACCACCCCCAAAACTCCACCCCCTACACCTCAATACTCCACCTTTACTGCAAAACTCCACCTTATTACCCCAAAACTCCACCCCCTCTACCCCAAAACTCCAACTTTACTGGAAACTCCATCTTATTAGCCCAAAACTCCACCCCTACTGCAAAACTCCTCCCCTTCTACCTTGAAACTCCACCCCTACTGCAAAACTCCACCCCTTCTACCTTGAAACTCCACCACCACTATATAATAAACTCCAGTCCAGTAATTATTATAATTATATTATAATAACCCGTACCCGAACGATAAAAAAAATAAAAATAACAATTGTCTCAGTGTTCATTTGCTATGGACAGAACGAAATAGGTCACATGCACCGTGATATAAGAAAAAGCACAGCTTCACCAGTGCGCATGATTGACAGCTAAAGTGTTTCACAGGCCCACCAGGATGGTGTTCTGCTGAGAGGGTACATACCATCAAAGCTCAACACTCAGATATTCAGTCAGTATTCAGAGGGTGACGGACTTCTGAGCAGGGCTAGCTCAAGATATTACTTAGAGGCAAGTTCATAAAATCTGCTGAAGTCTGCACTTAATTCCCCAGGATTCGCCCTGCACTATTAAAGGTCACAACACCACTTTTTAAACATTTCTGATAGCTGAAAAAGAGGAATAGGGAGTAAGTAAACAGTAAAGGGAAAATAAACTGAATTGTTTCTAAAACCTGTAGTGTTATCAGAGGTCATGGCTCTTCATAAAACATTGATTATGTTCAATTATTTGGATATTTTTCCATGAATATACAGATACTTAAAAAATAAATCAAAAATTGAATCACAATATTGCTGGACCCTAACCACCGCATTGACTGAAACTCCACTGACACCCCAAAACCCCTCAGGTGCGCAGGTTGGTAAACAGGCAATGAGGCTTTCTGATACAGCACAGGACTGTGGGTAATGGGGGGGAGGGGGGCTTGGGGGGGGGGTTCAGAGACCCCAGGCCTGCCTGCTCTCACAGAGCAAAGTTGGGGGGTCTCCCAGGGGGACCCCAGAGAGATCCACCTCCCAATCATGACATAATAAAGAGTAATTACCCACAATCCCACCTGCCTCCTGCCCAACCTACGGCTTTAAACTGCAGTTATGAGCTTCTGCTAACCTTGCACTCCCTCTTTCTCTCCCTTTATCTCTCTCACACTCTCTCCCTTTCTCTCACTCTCTCTCTCACACAAACTCTCACACTCGCTCACAATCTCCCACACAAATACTGATCTGACAGATTAAAGACCTTTTATTGTTCCCTTTTAAAATGCAATTTTCTTCCCTAAACTGAACTGTACAAATGGATGCTGTGTAAAATTTGTGTAAGTCACTCTGGATAAGAGCATCTGCTAAATGGCAGTAATGTAATGTAAAATACATACACACACGCACGCACACACACACACACAAACACACACACAGACACACTAATGAGGTAATAATGGAAATGCTGTCGGTGAAAGGGAGCGGAGGGGGCGGGGCCTGGTGATTGGCAGGGCCCAGTAGGGGCCGGGCCGGGCAGCAGATGACACGCAGGGTGAGGTCACCCAGCTGCCGCCCGCCCGACTCCATCTGGAGGCTAGCCAGCTAGCCGCGCCGGCCCTTCTGATGCTAATGAGCTTAACCAGCGAGAACAGCACTGCAGCAAGACCAGCAAGACCAGCACTGCAACAAGACCAGCAAGACCAGCACTGCAACAAGACCAGCAAGACCAGCACTACAGCAAGACCAACACTACAGCAAGACCAGCACTACAGCAAGACCAGCAAGACCAACACTACAGCAAGACCAGCACTGCAACAAGACCAGCAAGACCAGCACTGCAGCAAGACCAGCACTGCAGCAAGACCAGCAAGACCAGCACTGCAACAAGACCAGCAAGACCAACAAGACCAGCAAGACCAGCACTACAGCAAGACCAGCAAGACCAGTACTGCAACAAGACCGGCAAGACCAACAAGATCAGCAAGACCAGCACTACAGCAAGACCAGCAAGACCAGCACTGCAACAAGACCGGCAAGACCAACAAGATCAGCAAGACCAGCACTACAGCAAGACCAGCAAGACCAGCACTGCAACAAGACCGGCAAGACCAGCATTGCAACAAGACCAGCAAGACCAGCACTACAGCAAGACCAGCAAGACCAGCAGTACGGCAAGACCAGCAAGACCAGCAGCCCGGTAGGACCAGCACTACAGTAAGACCAGCAGCCCTGGCAACAACCACCCACCCCCTCTCACCTCACCTCACCTCCACATTCATGTATCTGCAAT
Source organism: Anguilla anguilla (assembly GCF_013347855.1). Lineage (NCBI taxonomy): Eukaryota > Metazoa > Chordata > Actinopteri > Anguilliformes > Anguillidae > Anguilla > Anguilla anguilla. The sequence goes on along the minus strand of NC_049208.1, from coordinate 54,681,706 downwards.
CTCCCCTCCTCCCCCAACCCCTCATTCTAAATATACCTGCAACCCTCCCTCTTCTCCAACCCCCCAACCCCACATTTAAAATATATCTGCAACCGCCCCCCCCCCCCCATGATCTTATAAGGCTGAGGACTGAGGGGCACATGTACTCAGGAAGTGACATCATCAGTATTCAGTCACCGTGCCGGACTGCTGGACTCATCAGCTGTGTAGGAACACACACGCGTGTGCTTAGCGTGACCGTGTCAACACACAGGCCCTCGCGCAGTGCTCTCTGGGAGACGGGGACACGCGTGCTCACGGCGAACCTCACAGACATGTGCGAAGTGCACAGTCCGCGCGGGCGAGCGTGTAGACAGCCGGCGGGGGGGGGGGGCGGGGGGGGGGGTGATTACCGCTGATCGGCCCGCTGGTCGTTAGCGGCTCTGTTTCCACGCAGACGCGGCCCCCCCCGCGGCCCCGCCCACAGCCCCGCCCTCGGCCCCCCCCGCGGCCCGTGACGTCAGCCGCCGTTCGCCGTGTTTGTTGTGGCTGCCGCAGACGCCGGTTCGCTGGTTTATAGGCGAACGATTCAGAACCCGGCAGCCGGGCCAGACCAGGACAGCCTTTACAAGGCGGTCGGGACCGCGACGGAGACCGGATCAGAACAGCACCGGCCCGGGAGAAGCCCCGCCAAACCCCCGCCAAACTCCCACCAAACCCTGCTGACGCACGAGGGGCCACCGGCCAGAGAGAGAACAGACAGAAAGACTTTTATTGTTCTTCACATTATTGCTTTATATTTCACAACAACCCAGGAGAGGAGAGACCTCGTATTAAAAAAAGAATTTCAATTAAACAAAACTAGAATAACAGATACAGACAAACAGACACACACGCACATTCCGCTCACACACACACACACACACTCACACACACATATGCATGTACACACACACTTGCACAGTAACCTCTGTGATTTTTGGGTTGCAGTGCGTGGAGTGAACTGCTGTCTCTTGTCTTCTCTGCTAGAATATCAAAGGGTTTCTACACCCTCCTAAACACATTAGTGACGCAGATTTGCATTCGGTCTAATTAAAACCACGCGATTCATCCTGCAGTTGATTACTGGGCGCAGAACGGGCCAATGAAACATCAGAGTTTTAAATCTCTGCTAATTTAGAGCCCAGATGTGCGCTGACCACAGGCTCCACCCACCTCACTGGCGCCCCCTGCTGCTGGACGGCTTCTCCAGAGTGAGTGCGTGTGTGCGTGTCTGCGTGTGTGTAGGGGGTGTATGTGTGTGTGTGCTTACACACACTCTCTGACAAGCAACTGCTTCAGCTTCAGTTTTGGTTACAGCACCACCTGCTGGCCTTACTGCATCACTGCATCACATCCCCTCAGCCTGCAGCATGCTGATCACACAGGGCTGCAGGAACTCCCCCCACAATCCCAGAATGCCCTGCTTCCCCAAAACAGCTTTCAAAATTCAGCAACACTCCTCCAGACGGTCAGTGACAGTTGGTGACAGAGAGAATTACCTGACTGACGCCATTTCAGTTACTTTAGCGCAAACGACCGAACCACGACCGAGCCGCTCCAGAACCGCTCCAGAACCGTTGCGTTTAAACCGACATCACGCCCACCATTGCCTGGCCAACGCCCACCGTACCGGCTGAACTCCAAACTCTGCTTTGGGGTCACTTGAAATGCGCTTTCTGGCTTTAAACCACAAACCCGGGGTGTTCACACAGCAGCCAGTATAAAACCAGCAGGTTAGTAGGGACTGAAATATCCTCCATTACAGATATTATACAGGGTGGGCCAATCAAAAACAGACAAACAGCCTGGACCAATCAAAAACATACAAGCAGACAGTGACCGATTCTTGTAATGACCGCATTCTCCAAAATTGTCACCTCATAGCCAAAGCTGGGGGCCCCCTCCCCACAGCTACCCCCCCCAAGATGCCCCCCACGCACAGGTACGCCCCCCAACCCCTCAGGTGAAGGTCACAGCACAGGCACTGTTGGTGTGCTGCAGGAGGCAGGTTCAGGTGTAATGGTAAATGGTAAATGTACTGCATTTATATAGCGCTTTTATCCAAAGCGCTTTACAATTGATGCCTCTCATTCGCCAGAGCAGTTAGGGGTTAGGGGTTAGGTGTCTTGCTCAAGGACACTTCGACATGCCCAGGGCGGGGTTTGAACCGGCAATCCTCCGACTGCCAGACAATCGGTCTTACCTCCTGAGCTATGTCGCCCTGTGTAGATGCCTATACGCACCATGACGGCAGTTATTCTTATTACGTTTTTAAAAACCGCGAGTCGATGCATCATGCAGCCCCACACAGCGTGCCGCGATGTGGGCGTGGCTTACCGCCGGACACCGGCGCGTCCATGAACACCGCGCCCATCTTCTCAGAGGCCAACGCCATCTCCCTGGCAACGGACGGATCGATGGTGCTGGAGTCGATCAGCAGAGTGCCTTTCTTTATCTTTCTAAAAGAGAGAGAGAGGGCGGAAGGAACATGGAAAAGGAGAGAGGGAGAGATAGAGAAAGGTGGAAGAAGAGAGATGCCATTACTTTAGGATTCCATTGGGCTCAGTGTAGGCCTCTATGACATTAGGGGGCGGAGCTTACTTTAGGATTCCATTGAGCCCAGTGCAGGCCTCTATGACGTTAGGGGGCGGAGCTCTTACTTTAGGATGCCATTGGGCCCGGTGTAGGTCACTATGACGTTAGGGGGCGGAGCTCTTACTTTAGGATTCCATTGGGCCCAGTGTAGGCCTCTATGATGTTAGGGGGCGCAGCTCTTACTTTAGGATTCCATTGGGCCCAGCGTAGGCCTCTATGAGGTTCAGGGGCGGAGCTTACTTTAGGATTCCACTGGGCCCAGCGTAGGCCTCTAAGACGTTAGGGGGCGAAGCTTACTTCAGGATTCCACTGGGCCCAGTGTAGGCCTCTAAGACATTAGGGGGCGGAGCTTACTTCAGGATTCCATTGGGCCCAGTGTAGGCCTCTAAGACGTTCGGGGGCGGGGCTTACTTTAGGATTCCATTGGGCCCAGTGTAGGCCTCTAAGACGTTGGGGCTGGACGGCAGCATGGTGATGATGCGATCGGCCTTTTCTGCCACTTCCGCCGGAGAGTCCAGGAGCTGAACCAATCAGAGCAAGGTGCAGGGTAAGGACACCCACAGTCTGCCTGTATGGTACAGGTCTAATACAGGTGTGTGTGTGGCATACCCATATAGAACAGGTGTGCGTGTGTAGTGCAGGCAGGGTCCAAAACGAACTCCCGCCAAGCACCAAATGAGGGTAAATATTGTCACACAGGCCAACCCACCACTCTGGCGTGTGAAAAATAGAACCCACCATTTGTATTTTCAGGGAAAATCACCCTATTTTTTAGGTTGAGGAAAAACAAAATCGCCGAGAGACCCAATCGCTTGGTGCGTGTGTGTGTGTGTGTGTGTGTGTGTGTGTATAGTACAGGTGTGCTCAGGTGTGTGTGTGTGTGTGTGTGTGTGTGTGTGTGTGTATGGTACAGGTGTGCTCAGGTGTGTGTGTAGTAAAGGTGTGCTTAGGTGTGCGTGTGTGTGTGTGTGTATAGTACAGGTGTGCTCAGGTGTGTGTGTAGTAAAGGTGTGCTTAGGTGTGCGTGTGTGTGTGTGTGTAATACAGGCGTGCTCCGGTGCTGGCAGGGGTCCCACCTGTGCTCCCTGGTCCTGCAGCTCCTTGCCGGACTCAGGAAAGGCGTCGGTGGCGATGATGGGGTACCCGCTCTTCAGCAGGTTCTGAGCCATGGGGATCCCCATGTTCCCCAAGCCAATGAACCCCACTGGCGTCTTAGAGGCCATGGACCGGCACACTGTACCGCACACACGTACATTACACACTGTACCGCACACACGTACATTACACACCCATACACACTGCATTACACACGTACATTACACACCCATACACACTGCATCACACACGTACATTACACACTCATACACACTGCATACATTACACACTCATACACACAGCATCACATTCTGCATCACACACGTACATTACACACTGCATCACACACACGTACATTACACACTCATACACACTGCATCACACACATATACATTACACACTCATACACACTGCATCACATTCTGCATCACACACATGTACATTACACACTGCCTCACACACGTACATTACACACTGCATTACAAAAAGAATACATTACACACTGTATCATACACGTGTGCACTACTCATACACAGATATACTACATAATATGCACATACATAGTACACACAGACATTATACAGGCACTGCAATATTGCAATAACCCCAACAGTTAATATTTGCAGTGCCCATTTTCGCGAGAAGGACTACAACGACTACAAAAACAATGCGGCTTTGCTCCCAACTGTTGCCGCTCGCGACACTCCCCCCGGACCGGTGATCGCAGAACAGACACGTGATGGATGGGAAAGTAGGCCTACCGTTAGCTAGCGACAATCAGAAAGATTTCATACTTAGACATGTGTAATTAAAGCTTTAATTTATTCGGGTCTGATGTCCGGGACCTAAAACTGCTTTCGAGCCTTGTGTTAGTGTACGGGGGGCTCAGAGTTACAACGTTATTACACAGTGAATGATCTTCAGGTTTGACTATACTACGGTTAAGCCTAGCTTACGTTGCTTTCTTTCGTGCTGTCGGGTAGTCCAATGTTACTGCTCAGGGCAGCCTGCAATAAACCCGACAAGGAATGTTTTCCATATGACGCGCCTGACGCATACGAACCAGCGGAGGATACACGCCCCCCCTGTCCTTATCAGCTGAAGAGGTCACGAGAATCGAACATTGTTTATTAGGCTACAATTTAATAATCATAATTGGGTTAACACTTCCAGTAATATTAAAAAGGTAATCAATAGTCGGTTCTGGAGAACGTAACTACAATCTGAATCCAGTTTCCTGGACCTTTAAAGAAACGGGCACGGTATCATACTAAAGCACCCTGAGGTGCTCACTGCTGAACTCGATAGAGGAAAAAAAAAAATAAGGTTGACCATTAAGAGTCGCAACGACAACCACGTTAACACGCCGATGAGTTCAGAGAATAAACAGTTCTGCGTCGATAAATCTACGTTTCTTGCCTGACAATTCCAAAAATCGCCGTCTTGGAAGCTAGCAAACGCTAGCTAGCCAGCCTTGAATTTGGCTTGCTGCAGCATTCACTGGATAAACTTGATCTGCGAGCCACGGCAACATGTATTTAAAACGAATGGCTCTCGCAAGCGCCATAATTTAGGCCTACGTCTCAAATAGCCGAAGGACTTCGGGGGAACATGAGAAAATACCTTACCCATCGCGAGGTTGACATGGTCTTTGCTCTTCTGTAACAAGGTCCGAGACCCTCTGAATAAGGCGGCCATGCTGCTCTCCCCTTGACCTCGCGCTGCAAGTCACCGCCTCCCACTCAGGAAGTAGGGGAGGGCTGATCACGAGTGGCGTCTTTCCTATCCAATGAGAAACCTGGGGAGGCGGGACGTCTTCTGCGGTCTGCCAGTGTCGTTTCTTGTTGTTGTTATTAATATTCTGTGGAGCGGTCTGCGTCTTTCCAGGATGATTTCACGAAATTGTATTTTCCTATAAACTCCCAATAACAGGGAGCTTTGAAGCACAATGCTTAGATACATCTCCGTCGTGGGGTGCAAACGCCGCGGAAATCCTAAATCACTTTAATAGTCCTTATCCACCTTAACGTAGAACCACTTACAAATCACATTACCACCCCTCATCCACTAATTTATGTTACCAATCACAATCCCGAGCAGGTTTCGTACCTGAATTAATATTCGGGAGCTCAACCGTGTCAGAAAGCAACGTGCCATCTTTGTAACCTAGGATAATACTCAACTTCAACAACATGGATGTCTGTGTTTTATGCGACGTAGGGTGCGATTTCGCCAGCTTTGGCTCAGACGGATGACACGAGCATCTGTACAACATCTGGGCATCTGGACCCGGAAATGACGCAGAGCGTCTTCTATTCCAGGAAGGATATCGGGAACGACACCTGCGTCAACGGGGAGATAATTCTGCAGTATATAGCCTGCATACATTTGTTGCTTATGTGAAACAGGTAATTCATTGGTGACTGTTTTTTTGGGAGTATATGCGTGTGCTTGCTGTAAACACAGATTTTACGATGTCGTGATCTTCCATCATAACGCAGGTAGCTAGCCAACTAGCCATAGCTATCCAGGTACCCTTGAGCCGAGGATGCTGCTTGCTATGATAGCTCGGCAACGTTAACGTACATAGCTCGCAGCCGGTGTAGCAACTTAAGCAGCTAGCTATATTTATACAGCTATATTTCTACATTATGATCATTGGGATGAACCGTCTTGGGTCTACATTGTCGCATTTGCGCCAGTCCGGCATCAACGCAGAAGCGTTACCGATAGTTATCTATAATGTATGTGCCTTGTTCTTATTTGTTTATTTCAGTGTTAGAATAAGTAACGTTAGCTGGACATTGACATTGTGTCACAGTCAAATTGCGCTGAAAAAAGATTAATCTCTCACATCCAATGCCATTTTAATCGAATGGCTTGCTTGCGCGCCGACGCTACATTGCAAATAGTCATTAACATGTTTGGGTTATGACAATAATAGCGCGATGTGTGTAAATCAGGCTTCCAGACTGATAAAAGTTGCAAACGTGTTTTGCCAATGACGAAGCATGAGAGTAGGATGCCCTGCCATTCTATTATGGTCAATTTCCATGGATATGCATATTGCACCTGTTTTTGTGGCCATATTGAAAATATTTGTTCGCTTCTTCCCTATCTTTCTATATTGACGTTAACTAAGGCAATGACACATCATGCCAACCTGGCCATGAAAACCTCTACGGTTGAACTGACACTAGCGCACACACACCGGACACTAGATATCGGGAAATATTACCAATACCAGATAATCAATAACACACATTGCTGTGTGATCCTTTAACAAGAACATTCGTGCCGTGGTGTGTTTATCCTACGTATGAAGCGCTCGCGCCCACTTTGGTTTATTACCATGGCAACAAATCCGTTCCAACTCGAAGCGGTTACTTGAGTTTACTGGAGGTGATTCACTCCAGCGCTGTGGCAATGCCAAACTTCCTCTTAGAACGCTTACATGTTAAGCTCTGGTAACTAATTTCCCATGCAAAGTTACCCCTCATCGACAACAGTACTTCTAAAATACAATTAGCTTGAATTCACTTGACCATTACCTACATTTGCGTATGTACAATCGAGGTTGTTGTGTATTTATTTATTGTTTGGAGCAGTGGACGCATATGGTACCACGTTGCAAGCATCAAGCATGTTGAGCGAATATAACCTCTGAAACCGGCATACGTTTCCCACTTGCGCGTGAAAGGCTGGGATGACGCATATATTCAACATTCCCGGCGTGCTGTAAGACTCCTGCGCAGAGACAGAAATGGCCCTCGTGCTCTTCCGCATGTTACAGGATGCGCTCCTGTTCTTCCTCTTTACTCCAGGAGTCTGGTCTAGAACCCTCCCCTTCTCTCGTGGATAGGTGCTGTGCCATCCCTTTCCATGACCTTCAACACCTGTGTCCTGCACAGACCATTTGGCCATCTCCAGTGTCTGTCTGTCTTCAGAACATCTGTTTTAAAGCTGATCTTATCCCGGTGCACATACCTGGAGCTGAATATCTGGTCAGAGTGTTTGTGTTTAAACCAAAAAGAAGATCCCATCTCTCCTCTTATGTCATTTTTCAGTTTCATTTTAACCAGTCAAGCCAATGAGTGATCAGTATGCTTTAAACCAGGCTAACCAATGAGTAATCAGCAACCTTTAAACCAGCCTTTAACCAATCAGTGATCAGTATCCTTTAAACCAGTCGAACCCGTCAGTGATCAGTATCCTGTAAACCATTTGAACCAATCGGTGATCAGCACCCTTTAATCCAGTCGAACCAATCAGAGGTCAGTATCCTTTAAACCAGCTTTCAACCAATCAGTGATCAGTATCCTTTAAACCAGCCTTCAACTAATCAGTGATCAGTACTGACTGTGCCTTTAGATTTTTGTAATTTACAGCACCCCCCCTCGCCCAACAGGAGCACAGCCTGCTGATCCAGGGATGGCTCTGTTCCAGGAGGGGGCGTCGGCCAGCAACGCCATGGAAACGTCGAACTTTGCTCATGTGATCTTCCAGAACGTGGGCAAGAGCTTCCCGCCCAACACAGAGCTGGAGTGCCGGTACACCCTCACACCCTTCTTCACCCCACACCACCGGGACTGGGTCGGCATCTTCAAGGCAAGAGAGGAACACAGGAGTTCCCTTTTACCCTGTGTGTGTGTGTGTGCGTGTTTGTGAGTGCATGTGTGTGAGTATGTGTGTGCGCGTGTGCGGTTCCTGTGTGTGTGTGCATGTGTGTGCGTGTGCATATGTGCGCACCAGTGTGTGTGTGTGCATGTGTGTACGTGTGCATATGTGCGCACCAGTGTGTGTGTGTGTGTGTGTGAGTATGTGTGTGTGTGTGCGTGTGCGGTTCCTGTGTGTGTGTGTGTGCATATGTGCGCACCAGTGTGTGTGTGTGTATGTGTTTGGAGAACACCTGGGAGGTGGAATTCAAGCATGTAAAGCTATGCTCGGTGACACTGGAGCCAGGGGGAGTTCCCAGCATGCCGTGCACTATGACTCAGCCCTATCTGCACATTTTATAATGTGTTGCAGCGCCCTCTGGTGCTCTCTACTGTCATTACCACTGCAGGCTGGAGCCTGGCTTAGTGTGCAGCCTCCCCTCCATTCTCTGCACCACGGTTAGCACATCTCTACAGAGCTGTTAGCACAGCCTCATTAGCACGTTTGCATCATCCCTACAGAGCTGTTAGCACAGCCTCATTAGCACGTTTGCATCATCCCTACAGAGCTGTTAGCACAGCCTCATTAGCACGTTTGCATCATCTCTACAGACCTGTTAGCACAGCCTCATTAGCATGTTAGCACATCCCTACAGAGCTGTTAGCACAGCCTCATTAGCATGTTAGCACATCTCTACAGTGCTTTTAGCACAGCCTCATTACTACCACAGCCTCATTAGCATGTTAGCACATCTCTACAGTGTTTTTAGCACAGCCTCATTACTAGCACAGCCCCATTAGCACGTTAGCACATCTCCACAGAGCTGTTAGCACAGCCTCATTACTAGCACAGCCTCATTAGCACGTTAGCACCATTTCTACAGTTCTGTTAGCACAGCCTCATTAGCCCTTTAGCACATCTCTACAGTGCTGTTAGCACAGCCTCATTACTAATACAGACTCATTAGCACGTTAGCAGTCTCTACAGCAGTTAGCACAGTCTCTACAGCGCTGTTAGCACAATCTTGCACGTGCGTGAGTGCGAGCATGAGTGTGCGTGCGAGCGTGAGTGTGAGCGAGCGTGCATGCGCATGCGGTTTGTTTGATGAGCTGCAGCGGGAGCTGAGCCAAGCTGGGCGTGGTGGGGCGTCGCCGGCGGGCTGGCTGTGGGCGTGGCCGCAGCGCTGTCCCAGAAAGCCGAGCGAGGGGTATAATTACGCTGTCATCGGCATCCCGGGAACGTCGGGAACGCCGTGATTGATGAACGCAGCGCTGGCATGCGGCGGCACGCAGGCCGAGACTCCGCCCACAACACCCTCACCTGCAAACCGCCGCCTTCCGAACCATTCATTGGGGTGCAATGTTGAGCCTCGCGGCCTCGGATCGAATCCAGACTGCCTCTGTGCCGTGTGATAAGGGGCACACTTCTGTAACCCGCCCTACAAAAAAAACAAAAAAAAACAATATACAGACCACCCAATACTCTACCCATGAGCTACAGACTTAACCTACCAGCTCGGGACATGGGTACACGTGTGGGGTTGTGTGTGTGTGTGTGTGGGAAGGGGGGGGGGGGGGGGGTTGTGTGTGTGTGTGTGTGTGTGTGTGTGTGTGTGTTTGTGTATGGGTGCGCGCTTGTGTGTGTGTGTGTGTGTGTGGGATGGGGGGGGGGATTGTGTGTGTGTGTGTGTGTGTGTTTGTGTATGGGTGCGCGCTTGTGTGTGTGTGTGTGTGTGGGATGGGGGGGGGTTGTGTGTGTGTGTGTGTGTGTTTGTGTATGGGTGCGCGCTTGTTTGTGTGTGTGTGTGTGTGTGTGGGATGGGGGGGGTTGTGTGTGTGTGTGTTTGTGTATGGGTGCGCGCTTGTTTGTGTGTGTGTGTGTGTGTGGGATGGGGGGGGGTTGTGTGTGTGTGTGTGTGTGTTTGTGTATGGGTGCGCGCTTGTTTGTGTGTGTGTGTGTGTGTGTGTGTGTCTGCAGTGTAAGGAATGTGTCTGCAGGATGCTGCTTGCTCTCTGACAGGTTCACAGCTGAAGTTTGTGGTTATGGTTGTACCGTCTCTGTTCCCTACTCCTACGGTATCATTACTGAATGTTTTGTTGATGTTGCAGTAACATTTGTTACGTCACCCATTTTAACGCTGTATTTTGACATTGTGTTGCCTGCAGTTTTACGATGTTGACATTGTGTTAATGTCATGTTAATGCTGCGCTGATGTGGTAATGTTATGTTAATATTGTTTTGACAGTGTCAATGGTAATATCCTGTGTGCAGGTTGGGTGGAGCACCACGCGGGATTACTACACCTTCCAGTAGCGCTGATGTTGTTTTATTCCTCCTGTGTGCAGGTTGGGTGGAGCACAGCGCGGGATTACTACACCTTCCTGTAGCGCTGATGTTGTTTTATTCCTCCCCTGTGCAGGTTGGGTGGAGCACCACGCGGGATTACTACACCTTCCAGTAGCGCTGATGTTGTTTTATTCCTCCCCTGTGCAGGTTGGGTGGAGCACCGCGCGGGATTACTACACCTTCCAGTGGACCCCTCGTCCTGAGAGCCAGACTGAGGGGGGCTCAGTGCACCAGGCTGTGCTGTTCCAAGGTGTGTGTGTGTGTGTGTGTGTGTGTGTGTGTGTGTGCGAGAGTGTGTGTGTGTATGTGTGTGTGCATGTCTGTGTGTGCGTGCGTGTGTGTGTGTGTGTGCGCGTGTGTGTGTGTGTATGTGTGTGTGTGTTGTGAGCGTGTGTGTGCGAGAGAGTGTAATTGCGCTCTGTATCCTGCAGGGTACTACCTGCCCAAAGACGACGGTGAGTTCTACCAGTTCTGCTACGTGACGCACAGCGGGGAGGTTCGCGGCGCGAGCACGCCCTTCCTGTTCCGCGCGGCCACGCCCCCCACCGACGACCTGCTGGCCGTGGAGGACGACAGCAACTCAGACATCCTGGTGATCACCTCCAAGACCGACCTGCTGGAGGTACGAGCCCAGCCCGGTCCAATCGACACCATGGCCCAAATCTTGTGACCGTAGACATGACAGGAAGCAGAGGTCATGTGACTACCTTTAACAATCGGTCACGTGACGTTCCCTAATGAAGCCATAGGGCTCATTCCAATCTCTTATTTCATCCGTCTTTGTTTCCTCGGTCCTCCCCTGCGGTCCGCCATCTTTAAGGACATTGAAAAAAAAATTCCTCAAAGGATGCACTTGTGTTTCCTTGCTCAGGAGTCCTTCAGGAGACTCCAAGCTCCTCGCTCCTAACTCCTTCAAGGAGCATTTAACGGGTTGCCATGTCCTAAAAGATGGCGGACCACGATAGATTTCTGGGTCAGTCAAGGACCAAGGAGACATGGATAAAATAAGCCATTTGAATGAGACCACAGTCACGTGACCTTCCCTAATGAGTCTCAGTCAAAGCAGAGTCCGAATCAGCATGCTTTGCAAGTTGAATAAACTAGAAAGTTAAGTAGGCAAAATGCTCTCTAAATGTAGTGTACTTAAAATCCCAGGATGATATACTTATTGCCACGGTTGGCAAGTAGTATGGCGGATATTTTTTGCACACTGCCCATCGCGCACTAAACAGTATGCTTAGTAGACAGTACGTACTTTGAGGACACATCGGTCAGGCGGCTGATTCAGACTCGGCCCATGTGACCACCCATAAGTAGCATTACGTCTACTCCCCCCCTGCAGCAGAGGTTGGAGGAGGCGCAGAAGGAGCAGGCAGAGCTGAGGGAGGAGCTGCACCTCCTGCAGCAGGAGAAGGAGGAGCTGCAGCAGGAGAAGGAGAGACTGCGGAGAGAGCGAGAGGAGGAGAGAGAGACCTGTGCCCGTCTGCGAGCTCAAAACCAGGTGAGGGGGGGGAGAAGTTGCTGATTTTTTTTGTTGTGTTTCACACACATGACATCAGAAGTGGGAGGTGGCCTCTGTGTGAGAACACAGGCAGGTATTCAGACATGTCTGCTGCGGTCTCTGATCGCCCCCTAGTGTACATTTCTGCATTGCACCCAGGGAGGGGCCAGTGTGACCCCCCCCTCCCCCACTACACCGCACCGCACGTTACCTCAGAACACACCAGGCAGAGAGCTGTCACTCAGCTGCATAACAGGATATTATCTTTCTGCTTTATGGCCCATAAATTTGTGTGGAGCTACGTTTTCATAAAGATCTTATTGTGCCGAAACAGCCTTTCCAACATGCATCTGCCTGCCTGTCTGTCTGTCTGCCTGTCTGCCTGCCTCTCTGTCTGCCTGTCTGCCTGTCTGTCTGTCTGTCTGCCTGCCTGTATGTCTGTCTGCCTGTCTGTCTGTCTGCCTGCCTGTCTGTCTGTCTGTCTGCCTGTCTGCCTGCCTGTCTGTCTGCCTGTCTGCCTGCCTGTCTGCCTGTCTGCCTGTCCCTCTATGAGCTTGTGTGTCTGTGGGTGTGAGAGGCTGCTCTGCCAAACGTACGTATGTCATCTGAACATGTGCAAGACGAAGCAGGCAATAGCTATTGTATAGCTAATGACTGAGTGACCAACTACAGAACTAACGTTGATTGTTTGAATGAGCTTAATTGGTCTAATTGTCTAATTAGTTAATCTAGTTTGATTGCTGGTTGCAGGAGCTCCAGAGGTCCTCCCAGACCCTGCAGGAGGAGAAGGAGGAGGCGCAGAGGAGGCAGGAGGAGGCAGCAGCGAGGCTGCGGCAGCTGGAGGAGGATCTGCTGGAGCTCACTCAGAGGGGCCTCCAGAAGGAGACCGAGATAGACTGGTAGGACAATCACCATAGATATCCACCGCCTGGTAGCATGAGTACCATAGATATCCACCGCCTGGTAGCATGAGTACCATAGATATCCACCGCCTGGTAGCACGAGTACCATAGATATCCACAGGCTGGTAGCACGACTACCATAGATATCCACAGGCTGGTAGCACGACTACCATAGATATCCACAGGCTGGTAGCACGAGTACCATAGATATCCACAGGCTGGTAGCACGACTACCATAGATATCCACAGGCTGGTAGCAGCACTACCATAAATATCCACAGCCTGGTAGCACGACAACCATAGATATCCACAGGCTGGTAGCACGACTACCATAGATATCCACAGGCTGGTAGCAGCACTACCGTAAATATCCACAGAGCCTGCCTGGTAGGACTACCATAGATACTCACAGCGTGTTGGCAGGACTACCATAAAATCCACAAAGCCTGGTTGGACGATTACCATAGATACTCACAGCCTGGTAGCAGGACTACCATAAATATGCAGCGCCTGGTAGGACTATCATAGATACTCATAGCCTGTTAGCAGGATTTCCATAAATATCCACAAAGCCTGGATACACAATTACCATAGATATCCTCAGCCTGGTAGCAGGATTAACATAGATGTCCACAGCCTGGTAGCAGGATTACCATTATGCACACAGCCTGGTAGAACTACCATAGATATCATAGCTTGGTAGGAGGACTACCATAGATCTGCAGTGTCTGGTAAGTAGAAGGACTACTGTACGTCCTGAGACAGGTTTTGAGTAAAGGCTGAAAAGCTGATTGGTTGATTTATTGATCGATTGATTGGTTGACAGCCTCAGAGACCGTCTGAAGAAGCTGAACGTGGAGAACGATTCCCTGGAGTCACAGCTGAAGATGGAGAGAGACGAGAGGGAGCTGTGCAAGGTGAGAAACAGTGACGTCACACACAGACACATGACACAGTGACATCACATGTACAGGAACATGATTGGAGGAGATGACCTGCAGGAGGCTGATGCACATGTGTGTGTGTATGTGTGCGTGCGGTGTGTGTGTGTGTGTATGTGTGCGTGCGGTGTGTGTGTGTGCGGTGTGTGTGTGTGTGCTGCGCTTATCCAGATCCACCTGAAGAACACGGAGCTGGAGAACGCCCGGCTGTCTGCGGAGGTGCAGATGCTGCGCTCGGTGGACATGAACAAGGAGATCACCATCGCAGAGTTCCAGGACCAGCTGGGACGCCTCCGAGCCGAGAAGGACAAACTGCAGAGAGACGCATTGGCCAGCTCCGCCCTCCCGGTAACGCATCACAAACCTCATTTACACAAGCTCCGCCCTCCCGGTAACGCATCACAAACCTCATTTACACAAGCTCCGCCCCCCCCGGTAACGCATCACTAACCTCATTTACACAAGCTCCGCCCTCCCGGTAACGCATCACAAACCTCATTTACACAAGCTCCGCCCCCCCGGTAACGCATCACTAACCTCATTTACACAAGCTCCGCCCTCCCGGTAACGCATCACAAACCTCATTTACACAAGCTCCGCCCTCCCGGTAATGCATCATAAACCTCATTTACACAAGCTCCGCCCTCCCGGTAATGCATCACTAACCTCATTTACATAAGCTCCGCCCTCCCGGTAACGCATCACTAACCTCCTTCTCTGCTACTGAAGCTCCGCCCTCCGGGTGAATCATCACAAACCTCATTTACATAAGCTCCGCCCTCCCGGTAATGCATCACAAACCTCCCCCTCTGCTACTGTTTCTGCAGGGGGAGAACGCACAGCTGAAGGAGCAGCTGCGGCAGACGGAGGAGCAGCTGCAGGCCCTGCGTCAGCAGGCGGCCATGCTGGCGTCGGAGCTGCGGGACACGGCGAGTGCGCGGGACCAGACCATGTCCGAGCTGTACCGCGTGCGGCTGGAGGCCGACGCCCTGCGCGCCAACCTGGCCGACGCCCGGGCGGAGTACGCCCGCGTGGAGGAGCAGCTGCAGAGCGTCCGGTCCAGCGCCCAGCAGGAACCGGTACGGAACCAGAACTCAGAGCCCAAAGGTCAAAACCGCCGGCGAGACACACTGAGATTCCTCACCCAGAACCAGAACCAGAAGCAGAACACAGAAAACAAACACCAAAACCGTGCGTGAGACTGCCAACACACGCTGAGATTCCTCACCAGAACCAGAACCAGAACGAGCAAACAAAACCAGAACCAGAACCAGAACGAGCAAACAAAACCAGAACCAGAACAAGCAAACAAAACCAGAACCAGAACCAGAACAAGCAGCTCCAGCGTGTAAACTTACCGCTGGTGTAGCTTCTGACCCACCCGGCGTTAGCAGGACAGAGCAGATAGACTTATGACTGCACGGTTTATTCTAGTCAAGCGACAGTGAATAAATAATGATAATTTAATGATGAGAATAATGACAGTCTTTTGCAGAATGCTGAACGAGGGCAAGCTCTGATTTTCTGAGATAATGCCGGAGATGGACGGGAGCGAACGGGCACGTGGATGCTAATTAAACTAAAATAACCGACGGTTACGCTTGTGACTGACAGGGCGCTGCCGCGCGGGAGGCGGAGCTGCAGCAGGAGGGGGAGGAGCTACGGCTGAGGCTGCAGATGGCCGCGGAGCACTACAAGGAGAAGTACCGAGAGTGCCACCGACTGCGAAAACAGCTGGTCCAGCTGCAGGGGGTGAGACAAGCCCCGCCCCTAGAGACAAGCCCCGCCCCCATAGACAAGCCCCACACCCAGAGACAAAACACACCCCCAGAGACAAGCCCCACCCCCAGAGACAAGCCCCACACCCAGAGACAAAACCCAGAGATAAGCCACACCCCCTGAGACTAACCACACCCGCAGAAACAAAACCAGACCCCCAGAGACAAAACCCAGAGATAAACCACACCCCCAGATACAAGCCACACCCCAGAGATAAAAACACACACACAGACAAACCACACCCCCAAAGACAAAACCCCAAGACAAACCACACCCCCAAAGACAAAACTCAAAGACAAACCACACCCCCAAAGACAAAACCACACCCACAAAGACAAGCCACACCCCCAGAGTGATTGGCTGTGATTCATTTATTTTCTGACTCCAGGACGCAAAGAAAAGGTCATCAGCAGAGACATCAGCAGCGGAGGCACCGGATTGCACAGAGACTGCAGCGGGTTCCCCTGTGGAGGGTCCTCCTGCAGATGGCGCACCTGCCGTGGGTTCTCCTCCAACAGGTTCTCCTGCAGATGGCGCTCCTGCCGCGGGTTCTCCTCCAACAGGTCCTCCTGCCACCGGTACTACTGTAGCAGCTCCTCCTGCAGCCAGTGCTCCTGCAGCCAGTGCTCCTGCAGAGGGTTCTCCTGCGGAGGGTTCTCCTGCGGAGGGTTCCCCAGCGGCGGGTTCTCCTGTAGGGACACAGAACTCTGTGGAGGGCAAGGCCCCAGAAAACAGCACTGTGAGTACTGTGTGTGTGAGTACTGTGTGTGTGTGTGCCTGTGTGCATGTGTGTGCATGTGTGTGTGTGTGTACTATGACATCAGGAACAGTAAAAGAAGTTGATTTGGTGCCCTCAGCTGATTGGAGGTTGGCAGGAAGTGATGTCATCTCCCTGCCCTTCTCTAAAGTCTCTTCTCTGACCCAGGCGGGGGGGCAGGAGGGCGTGGCCCTGCAAGATGGCCTCACATGCGTGTACACACAGACAGAGGAGCAGCAGGTGGGTTTCAGAGTCACATGACTGCAGTGCTCCTCAGAGGGGGTGGAGTTTCAGAGTCACATGACTGCAGTGCTCTTCAGAGGGGGCGGGGTTTCAGAGTCACATGAATTCAATGCTTTTCAGAGGGGGCGGGGTTTCAGTGTCACATGAATGCAGTGCTTCTCAGAGGGGGCGGGGTTTCAGTGTCAGATGGTGTCCACAGGAGCTGCAGGAAGGTGCACAGAGGGACATGGCCCAGGGTTCGAGGTCAGAGGCAGCCACGCCCATGCTGCTGCTGTACCCCATCCCATACCCACAATGCCCTGCCGAGCTGCAGTTTGGGAATCCGTATTCCAGCCCCCCTCCAGGTCAGCCTCTTCAGCCTCCTCCCCCCATTCACCCATCCTCTCACTGGGTGTGCTACGTGTTGCCATGGTGATCCACCATGGCCCCTCCCTCCCCCAGGTGCAGCGGGCAGTGAGGTGTCCCCTGGAAGCAGGGCCAAGACCCCCCTCTCAGGCCCCTCGTCCTGGGACAGCCCCGTGGTCTGCATCCAGCCCTCACGCAACCTCAACCCCCCCGATGGCCTGGAGGACCCAGAGCAGCGCAACGATGTGAGTACCCCCAAAACTCACAGACCCCCAAAACTCACACCCCGCAAAACTCACACACCCACAAAACTTACCCCCAAAACTCACACCCCGCAAAACTCACCCCCAAAACTCACAGACCCCGCAAAACTCACCCCCAAAACTCACAGACCCCCAAAACTCACACCCCGCAAAACTCACCCCCAAAACTCACACACCCCCAAAACTCACACCCCGCAAAACACACACCCCCAAAACTCACACCCTGCAAAACTCACACACCCCCAAAAACACACACCCCCAAAACTCACAGACCCCCAAAAACACACACTCCCAAAACACACACACCCCCAAAACTCAGCCCCAAAACACACACACCCGCAGAACTCACACACCCCCAAAACTCGCACACCCCTGAAACTCACCCTCAAAACTCACATACACCCATAAAACTCACACCCCCAAATCTCACTCCCAAAACTCACCTGTCACAGCACCCTAAAACTCACCTGGAGGTAAGCTGTACATGAACCCAAAATGACGGAGGTTTTGTAGTGGATCAGAGAGTGTTTCAGCCTCCCCCCGCTCTCTCTCCCTCAGCAGGGCGGCGATGGTGAGCAGGCAGCAGATTGCCACCCTCCCAGTCCCCTGCACAACAGCACATCCAGCTTCTGCTTTGACTCCAGGTAACACACTTACACACACTCTTTCCCACTTATACACACTTGCATACACTTTTATACACTTACACACACCTATACACACACTTACACATACTTATACACAAGTCTCCTCACACCTACTCACTTATACACACCCTTAAATACTAACTTACACAAACATACACACACGTGTGCACACAAACACATACTTGTATGTATGTTGTATGGTGTATGAGGTATTATATGGTGTATAGTATATGTTGTATGGTATATACTGTATGGTGTATGGTATATGGCGTGTGGTTTATGGCGTATAGTATATATGGTGTGGTGTATGGTATATATTGTATGCTATATGGCGTGTGGTGTTTGGTGTATGGTATATATTGTGTGGAGTATATTGTATAGTATATGGTGTATAGTATATATTGTGTGGTGTATAGTATATGGTGCATGGTATATGTTGTGTGGTATATATTAATCTGGTATATGGCGTATAGTACATATGGTGTGGTGTATGGTATATGGTGTATAGTATATGTTGTGTGGTGTATATTAATCTGGTATATGGTATATGGCATATAGTACATATGGTGTGATATATGGTGTATAGTATATGTTGTGTGGTATATATGAATCTGGTGTATGGTATATATTGTATGGTGAATGGTATATGGGGTATAGTATATGTTGTGTGGTATATATTAATCTGGTGTATGGTATATATTGTATGGTGAATGGTATATGGTGTATAGTATATGTTGTGTGGTATATATTAATCTGGTGTATGGTATATGGCATACAGTATATATGGTGTGGTGTGTGGTATATGGCGTGTGGTGTTTTTCGGCAGCGAGGACATGCATAAGCGCTGCCCGCTGTGTGAGGTGTATGGTATATATTGTAAGGTATATGGTGAATGGTATATAGTGTGTGGTATATATTGTAAGGTATATGGTGAATGGTATATAGTGTATGTTATATATTGTATGGTGAATGGTATATATTGTATGGTATATATTGTAAGGTATATGGTGTATGGTGAATGGTATATAGTGTGTGGTATATATTGTAAGGTATATGGTGAATAGTATATAGTGTATGGTATATATTGTAAGGTATATGGTGAATGGTATATAGTATATGGTATATATTGTATGGTGAATGGTATATATTGTAAGGTATATGGTGTATGGTGAATGGTATATAGTGTGTGGTATATATTGTAAGGTATGTGGTGTATGGTGAATGGTATATAGTGTATGGTATATAGTGTATGGTGAATGGTATATAGTGTATGGTGAATGGTATATATTGTATGGTGAATGGTACATAGTGTATGGTATATATTGTAAGGTATATGGTGTATGGTGAATGGTATATGGTGTGTGGTATATATTGTAAGGTATATATTGTAAGGTTTAAGACCTGTGGTGTTTTTCGGCAGCGAGGACATGCATAAGCGCTGCCCGCTCTGTGAGGTGAATGGTATATAGTGTATGGTATATATTGTATGGTGAATGGTATATAGTGTATGGTATATATTGTAAGGTATATGGTGTATGGTGGTGTTTTTGGCAGCGAGGACATGCATAAGCGCTGCCCGCTCTGTGAGGTGAATGGTATATAGTGTGTGGTATATATTGTAAGGTATATGGTGAATGGTATATAGTGTGTGGTATATATTGTAAGGTATATGGTGTATGGTATATGGCGTGTGGTGTTTTTTGGCAGCGAGGACATGCATAAGCGCTGCCCGCTCTGTGAGGTGGTGTTCCCGCCGCACTACGAGCAGCGGCGTTTCGAGGAGCACGTGGAGAGCCACTGGAAGGTGTGTCCCGTCTGCAGCCAGCAGTTCCCCCTGGACTGCCAGCCGCAGCACTTCCAGAGGCACGTCAACACACACTTCGACGGAAACGTGCTCAACTTCGACTGAGACGGGAGCACAGCGCCGCCCTGCTGGAGCGGAGGAGTCATTACTGTCGGTCTGCAATTCATACTGGCACTGATCTGTGTGTGTCTGGGTGTGCGTGTGCATTCATATGTGTGTGAGATATGGTAGATGGTCATACGCAGCACTGGATTCTGGGAATGTGTTAAGCGATTCTCTCTTCCTGTCCCTTGACCTTGTTTTCCTCTCTGGGTGAAATGTTACTTGTTCGGTAATCAGTAGTCATGATTATGCACCATAATTATTTTTTAAAAAGATAGAAGCTAAAGTGAATTGCACTGGATGTTAAAGGCGTTATGTATTTAAGTGAAGGACTATAACTTCAGGTATCCTGGACCCTGGCTTTGTTATTGAGTTATGCATCACACTTTCAGATCTGTCCCACAGCGCTTAAGCAAACCCAGGGATTTCAGCCAATCACAGGACACCACAGGGATTTACAACCAATCACAGGACAGGACTGCACAGAGCTGCTGTTCTAGAGTGGAAGGTTTGCAAACAGTGACAGCAGGGGACGACGAGACCCTGGACAGACAAACTAATCATTTTTAATAGTTACACATAAAGGACCAAAGAAAACAAATACTGGTATTCGGCTTGTTTTGTCACCCCTCCTGCTTGCATCCAGTAATTAGATAAAATAAGTGATACACGGGGTCTTTAAATATCACTCAGTAAGGGCGACACAGTCCCATACCAAAAGGAAACCTAAGTGACTGTTTCCATAACGATTCTAAAAATGTCCCAAAAACATTTTAACAACTTTCTGAAAAACTTTCTACAAAAACGTCCCGGAAAACGATCTTTTAAAAAAAATTTTAAAAAACACCTTTCAGCATATCCTGCCAGACTTGTGCAAAAACAAAGGCTCTGTGCCACCCAGCCTACGCACGCCTCACCTGTCTGTTCCGCCTCACTGTCCGTCAGTCATTCCTGCCATGCCCGCTGTGCTTGACCATCTCAAAACACCAGGTTTGGGATCCGATTGTGTGCATAAGTAACAGACTTGAATAAATTTAAAAAAAAGGTTAAGTGGGCGTGTCTTGTGTGATTTTCATGAAGAGGACGTGTCTTTGGGGGAAGAGGGCGTGTCTGTGCAAAGGTCTGGCACGCAAAGCCAATAAAATCCCTCAACACTCTGTACTGAGGCACAGTCTTTATTTTACAATGTACTCACATGTGCTCTTAGAAAGCAGAGTCTTACGTTTTATTTACGACAGGTCTGAAGTCACCTTCAGTCTAACAGAGCCTCTGCTGCCTTCACACACAAAGGAAACACTGGTCTCCACGGAAACACACCCAAATATATCTCAACGGCACTGACACACATGACCATACATTCACTGTACACAGTATACGGAAACAGACTCTCCTCTCTGCGGCTACTGCTTAATACTGTCTGCCTGCTACGAACCGCAGCATACCGCCAAGTCTGCTCCAGCCTGAACCACACACTCCTCCCTCCCTCCCTCCCTCCCTCCATCCCTCACATCAGCTGAGTGCCACCCTGAACCACACACTCCTCCCTCCCTCCCTCCCTCCATCCCTCACATCAGCTGAGTGCCACCCTGAACCACACACTCCTCCCTCCCTCCCTCCCTCTCTCCCTCCCTTTCTCACATCAGCTGAGTGCCACCCTGAACCACACACTCCTCCCTCCCTCGCTCCCTCTCTCCCTCCCTCCCTCCATCCCTATGCTCAGTGCTCTTTAACGGCCTACTATGCAGGATTTCCTCCCTTGCTTCGCTCCTGTGTTTACAATCAAAAACCTCTCCTCCTCACTTTGTTCTCAACCCCGCCTACTCCTACCAGCCAACCGCCATGGCAACAAACGCCGTGGCAACAAAGGCACACCACCACCGCACATTCACCCACGATATGAATTTGGTCAAAAATGCAAAAAGTCTCTCCGACCACGGATATCGGTCCATAGAAGTCAAACTGCAGTCGTAATAGGAAAAAATACATATACGGTATAGTCGGATTTTCTGATTGGTGGACTCACAGCTAATGGTAGCTAGCTAGCCCCTATGAGCCGAGAGAAGTGAATAGGAATCTTATTCTCCAGCCTTAAGTTGTTACTTTACAAAATATGAGACCCACAGCAAATCCTCAGGCCATCATGGCCAGCCAGCTAAGGTTGCCAAACAGAACTGAATTTAACGAATAATGGCAGCTAACTAACGTTACCGAACACTGACCAGCAACTTAGTTAGCGTTAGGTTAGCCACCAAGGCGGCCCTATCTCTCCACACCCATAACTCCTCCCACAACTCGCAAACCCCTCCCACGATCACCAGCCCCACCCCCTTAAAGAGGCTTGAGATGCCGCTGCGCTGAGCAGGAGAGACGGTACTCGCGGCCTGTGGACCCGGCTGAGGCTCCCGTCAGTCACAGCCTGGGCTCAATGCTGGAATGCTGCAGTCTGCCACACCAGCCAATCAACGGTCCCGCGGAAACCGCGCACGCGATTAGCACACCAATCACAGGTCAAGCCGACAGACAAGACACCGCCTCCATGACTCTGCCCCTTTCGCGCCTGACCGTCGTCTTGGCAACTGCAGGCACAAGGAAAAATTAACACAAAAAGTAAGAAGAATATTTTGTGGCGGAGGGGAGAAGACTGGCACCTGTGCTCCAATGGCAGCAAGGCTGGACAGGTTCAGGGGCCCCTGGTGCAGCGGGATCCTCTCACAGGGGCCCCTGGTGCAGCGGGATCCCTCTCACAGGGGCCCCTGGTGCAGCGGGACCCTCTCACAGGGGCCCCTGGTGCAGCGGGACCCTCTCACAGGGGCCCCTGGTGCAGCGGGATCCCTCTCACAGGGGCCCCTGGTGCAGCGGGATTCTCTCACAGGGGCCCCTGGTGCAGCGGGACCCTCTCACAGGGGCCCCTGGTGCAGCGGGACCCTCTCACAGGGGCCCCTGGTGCAGCGGGATCCTCTCACAGGGGCCCCTGGTGCACCACACAACATATACCATGCACCATATACTATACTATACAGGGGCCCCTGGTGCAGCGGGATCCTCTCACAGGGGCCCCTGGTGCAGCGGGACCCTCTCACAGGGGCCCCTGGTGCAGCAGGACCCTCTCACAGGGGCCCCTGGTGCAGCGGGATCCTCTCACAGGGGCCCCTGGTGCAGCGGGATCCTCTCAGAGGGGCCCCTGGTGCAGCGGGATCCTCTCACAGGGGCCCCTGGTGCAGTGGGATCCTCTCACAGGGGCCAGTGATTTTGGGGCCCTCAGTTCCTCTCACAGGGGACAGTGATTTTGGGGCCCTTGGTTCCTCCCACAGAATGAACACAAACGCAGCATCTGGATCTGAGAAGCCTCCACACCCCCCAGGAATGACCCTGCCGCAGTTCTGTCCATAATAACAATAACAGCGGGAATATCCAATAAAACAAAGAAAAAAATCTCTTAAAATATATGAAATACTGTATAAAACTGGGAAATAAAGCATAAACTATATTTTATATATGACGTGATTATGAAAGTTTATATATAGATATAAATTTATATACACACATATATGTGGATCTACTTTTCTCCCATATCAGAGAACAATCCTTCTGATGTTCCAATCGTTCACAAAACTCCCCTCTCTTAGGACCTGTGGGTCATCATTAAAACACTGTGTTCTACCACACGCTCACAATGGATCCCCCCCACCCGCCCCTCCCACCCCGCCCACCCCGCCCGGGAGCAGGAGCCGGGTTCCAGCCCTCTCTCTCCTCCCGGACTTTTTTTCCTCCCTTTCTTTTTTCTATCTCTTTGCCTGATTAGCACCATGGTGAGAAGTCACAGGTCAAATGTGCAAATGTACAAAACTACAAAAAGATGCATCATCCTGAAAATACACAAAAAAGAGAAAAAAAAAATCTAAATCATGCACTTAAACCTGTAGTGTGGCATAGAAACGAGGGGGAGTGGTGTTGGCACGGCGACCAGCGCTACAGCTAAAGCTAGCGAATGTTGTTGGCATTGGCGTCCAGCGCTTGTGGCTGTAGCTTGTGGATGTTGTCGGCATGACAACTGGCACTATGGCTGCAGCTGGAGGATGATGTTGGCATGACAACCGGCGCTAAGGCTGCGGCTCGGGGATGGCGTCGGCATGACAACCGGCGCTAAGGCTGCGGCTCGGGGATGGCGTCGGCATGACAACCGGCGCTAAGGCTGCAGCTTGCGGATGGCGTCGGCATGGCGACCGGCGCTAGGGCTGCAGCTTGCGGATGGCGTCGGCATGGCGACCGGCGCTAGGGCTGCAGCTTGCGGATGGCGTCGGTGGGTATCGGCGGGTGGAAGTTGACCGTGTGGTGGCGCAGGCCCTGCGAGGTCTTGTAGCTCTTCCCGCAGCGGCACTTGAAGGGTTTGCGAACGCGAATCTGCGTCCGGTGGCCATTCTTAGCGTGGTACTTTATACCGTTAACATTCTGCAGAGAGAGAGAGAGAGAGAGAGGGGGGAAGAGAGAGCACATGATAAAATGCACCCCTAAACCCCTTATCCAATCAGAGGCTCCAACCATGCCGTTAAGCTCCACCCACACAGATCTGAATCTGATGCGTTCCATCCAGCCTCCACACACGTTCTCTCTACATGTCTGGGATGTCACTTCCTGTTCTGCAATTTCTCACTTCCTGTTCAGAGCACCACCTCCTGCACTGTTATAGGGTGCCATTAGTGACATTCAAGGCACATCACCATGGAAACCGAGATATGCCCCAAATCTACACCACCCTGGGACAGAGTAACCCCAAATCTACACCACCCTGGGACAGAGTAACCCCAAATCTACACCACCCTGGGACAGAGTAACCCCAAATCTACACCACCCTGGGACAGAGTAACCCCAAATCTACACCACCCTGAGACAGAGTAACCCCAAATCTACACCACCCTGGGACAGAGTAACCTCAAATCTACACCACCTTGGAACAACAAAACCCTGAACTCCACCCACCCCTGAAATGGCGTTCCCCAAACGGACGCACCCCTGAAACAGGGTGGGTTCTACACCTTGAGCCCGAACTCGAGAGCCCTGAAGCACGTATGGGCCGGGTGACTGTGCGGGGGGGCGGGGGGTGTGAGGGGGCGCAGGCAGCTCACCTTGTACCTCTTCTTGCAGCCCGGGACGGGGCAGGCGAAGGGCTTCTCCTCGCCCCCGTTCATACACATGGAGCTGAGGATGGACTCGGAGCTGATGGCGCTCTCCGTGGTCCACGACTCGTCGCTGTCAGACTCCTCAAACTCCGCCTCCTCCTCGTCATACTCGCTTCCTGGGGGCGGGGCCAGAGTGCAGCCGCGTTACCAAGACAACACGGGTACGCACACCCATTCTCACTCTCTCTCCCTCACACATACACACTCTACACACACACACGCAGACTCTCACACACACACACACACACACACACACACGCAGACTCTCCCACACACACATGCAGACTGTCACACACACACACATGCAGACTCTCCCACCCCCCCCACACACACAGTGCTCGTTACCTGTCGGAGTGCTGCTGCGGAAGGAGGATGAGGGGGTGATGGGCGGGGTCACGGGGGGGGTCAGGCTGCCGCTGCTGTGCCGTGGAGGCGTGGCCACGTTGTTCCTGGCCATGCCCCCTGCCAGTGATAGGCTGAGTTTGGGCTGGACCTTCTTCTGCTCCCGACGCGCCGCATCCGTCATAAACCTGAGAGCATTTCAGCCAATCAGAGCCAGCCTAAACAAGGCCTAAACTAGAGTAAACCAGGCCTAAACAAGGCCTAAACCAGAGTAAACCAGGCCTAAACAAGGCCTAAACCAGAGTAAACCAGGCCTAAACAAGGCCTAAACTAGAGTAAACCAGGCCTAAACAAGGCCTAAACCAGAGTAAACCGGGCCTAAACAAGGCCTAAACCAGAGTAAACCAGGCCTAAACAAGGCCTAAACCAGAGTAAACCGGGCCTAAACAAGGCCTAAACCAGAGTAAACCAGGCTTAAACAAGGCCTAAACCAGAGTAAACCAGGCATAAACAAGGCCTAAACCAGAGTAAACCAGGCCTAAACAAGGCCTCCCCTAGAGTAAACCAGGCCTAAACCACAGTAAACCAGGCCTAAACAAGGCCTAAACCAGAGTAAACCAGGCCTAAACAAGGCCTAAACTAGAGTAAACCAGGCCTAAACCAGACAAAAACAGGCCTAAACAAGGCCTAAACTAGGTGTAAACCAGAATAAACAAGGCCTAAACCTGTCTAAACTAGGCCTAAATCTGAATAAACCTGGTCTCAACATGGCCTAAACCAGGCCTAAACCAGAATAAACTAGGCCGAAACCATACTAAACCACAGTAAACCAGGTCTAAACAAGGCCTAAACCAGACCTAAACCAGAGGAAACCAGGCCTAAACCAGAACTAAACCAGAGGAAACTAGGCCTAAACCAGACCTAAACCAGAGGAAACCAGGCCTAAACCAGAGGAAACCAGGCCTAAAAAAGGCATAAACCAGACAAAGTCAAGCTTAAACCAGACAACACCAAGTTACTTACCTGTTGATGTAGCTCAGGGCAACATAGGTTGGCTGCTGCAGTTCCTGTTTCTCTAACACCCGAGGGTCTGTATCTGGCCAAGAGAGAACAGTCCAATCAGTAATCAGCTATATCTGGCCAAGAGAGAACAGACCAATCAGTAATCAGCTATACCTGGCCAAGAGAGAACAGACCAATCAAACATTAAATGCATATAAACAGACGCTCAGCTTCTCCATAGGGACTGCACAGACACATTCTCACTCACTCACTCACTCACTCAAACGCTCGCTCACTCACTGATTCACTCAGTCACTCACCCACCCACTCACTGATTCACTCACTCAATCACTCACTCACTCACTCACCGATTCACAAGAAAAACATTAAGTGTCTGGGAAGTGATTCCGAGTTTCAACCCCCCAGTTAGTCATTAATTAAATCCCCAACACACACACACACAGTGAGACCACACGCACACACAGAACCATTCACACAGAAACACTCACACTCACTGTCTCATAAACTCACACAGGCGCTGCAGGGGTTGAGCCCAAACTTCAAACATCCTACAGCTCCACTCAAGGGGATTTAATTATGGCTGAGCTTCTGAGAGCAAAGCAGGGAGGCGATGCTGCCCCTCTGTGGCCAACTGGCCAAACTACACGCTGTTATAACATCAATGACCTCACCACTCACCAATTACATCAGCTAAAGCGAACAATGACCTGGCATTCGGGGAGGTAGGAAGCAAGCAACCTAGGACCACACACTGCGACCCCGATGTGTGTGTGCTTGTGTGTGGAGAGGGAGGGTATGTGGAGAGAGAGGGGGGTGTGGAGAGGGAGGGGTGCACTTACCAACGCACTTCTGAAATGCATCATGCATTTTCACTGTACGCCCTGCAGAGCTGACTTACCACAACTACACAAAAGCCAAGCAATAAGGCGCTCGCCTTATGACCTCGTCAATATTAATACCCTGCGTGTGTTCCCAGGCCCCAGGATCCCGGATTTACATTCATCACACACGGGAGTTTCATTCAAATGGAGCCGAACAGCCTCCACTGCTGCTGCAGCTGCAATCCAAAGGCCCGGCAGTGACCTCTGCTGGCCAAACACAGGAACAGCATCTGTGTGGTAGTAAACGCAGGCGAGGTGCGTTTCGGTGCATTTTAATTGTATCTGAGCAGTGGGGTACCGGATGGAGGGGGTGGCTGCTGAGGCCGACCCTCCCAGGTAATTAGGGGTCTCAGAAGCAGGCGGGTGTCCCCCCCCACCCCATTTCACACTTCCACGTGTGGGGGTTCATAGGGTTCAGATTTTTCCACTCTGGGAAACACTAATTGCCTCATTATGCTTCAGTAGGTCATTTAGAGCACTGCTGCTTGAAGGAAGCCTGAGACTGCAAGAGAACACACACACACTCACAAACTCACACACACTCACGTACACACACTCATACACACACTCACGTACACTCACACGCTTACATACACACACACACACACTCACGTACACACACTCATACACACACTCACATACACACACACAGTCACATACACACACACATACGCGCACACACTCACGCTTACACACACACTCACGTACACACACACACTCACAAACATACACACTCATGTACATGCACACACATGCTCACACACACTTACATACATCCACACACTCATGCACATACCCACACACTAACTCACGTACACACACTCACGCACATTCCAACCGGATCCACAGCGTAGGTCTGCCCTCTACTGGTGATAATGACAATCGCACCCAGAGCTGAGTACCCTTGGGTATGAGGAACTAGCATTTCACCAAACCCCTTTACAGGAGATGCACATACAGAATGAATCTGTATGCGAAAAACTGCTTTGTTAGTGTAAACCATACACCTCATACTGCAACTTAGTGACTCAAGAATGACAGTGCCACCTACAGGCGTGGAAGTATCTTAACATTGCTTAATACTCAATTAATTTATTAATTTAATTAATTAATTTTCATTTAGCCAGTATGTTAAAAATAAATGGTATTTTCATTATGATTTGTATTTACCATTAAAGTTATATTTACCATTAAACATATAACATGATACCATTGTGACTGTCTAGATTAATCACGCACAGACACACACATACTCTCACTGACTCAATCACTGACAATCACTCACTCCCACTCTCACCCCCCCTTCTCCTTCTCCATTGCTCGCACTCTCTCTCCCGCTCCCTCGCTTTCTTGATCCCTCTCTCTCTCGCCCCTCCTCCCTCCCCCCTCCCTCTCTCTCCCCCTCTCTCGCGCCCCTCCTCCCTCTCTCCCTCTCCCTCTCCCTCTCCCTCCTCCCTCCCCCCTCCCTCTCTCTCCCCCTCTCTCTCTCCCCTCCTCTCTCTCCCTCTCTCTCTCCGCCCCCCCCCTCTCCATCTCCTCTCCCTCCCCCTCCCCCTGCCCCTCCCCCTCTCTCTCTCTCTCTCTCTCTCAGTGAGGCAGTATGCAGGCTGGATGGGGGGCGGGCCGAGCGAGGGGCGAGCAGAAACAGGTGAAAGAGGAGAAGAGCAGACCTGCCGAGGCAGAGGCCCGTCCGTCATTCCGGCCCGTCCGTCATTCCGGTCTGCATTCCTCAGCTGCGGAACGCTACGGAACGCTGCGGAACGCTGCGGAACGCTACGGAACGCTACGGAACGCTGCGGAACGCTACGGAACGCTGCGGAACGCTACGGAACGCTACGGCGCGTTTTCCCCGACACGCTCGAACCAACAGTGCGCCATGACAGGAGCACACGCCCACTGACACGCCCTCGAACCTGGCGTCCGAAGGATCGTTCGCTGTCTTTGTTCCTTTTCCGTGAGACACCCACGATATATATATATATATATATATATATATATACATACATGTGATATTGACCACAACACTGCAAGGCGTACAAAAATCTCTGGTGAGAACTTCGATCGCCTTGAACCCACGACTCAGACATACTTTCCAAGTTAAAGTGGAGCTGGAGACACGGTAATCTCCTCCCTCACCCACAGGGGGCGACATTGCACCACTGGATTCTATGGAGATCGATGCGGAGGCCGGCGCAGCAGGCGTTACCTGACTCTTATCACGCAAGGCCCCTGACACTACACCCCCTGACCTCAGTAAAAGGCGGTTTAACTTCTGACACAGCTATCGAACACACTACACGCCACAATGCAGGGGCTGTTTAACACATGGAAGCATGGCTAAACCACGTCTAGGACCTACTTAAGACATGCAGCTATTTACTGCAATATAAATTATTTGATAATTACAATGATAAGTCTGAACCACTTATACAGACAGGTCCATGAACATTTTTATTACCGTTTGTACGTGGCTGTGCCTTGCAGAACGCCATTTGCAATCAAGGCCAGAGTACAGGACGGACATCGGTAGGTTCTGATCCTGTAACCGTCATGGTTCGTGCTGGAGTCCTGCTCCTGTTTCTGTGAGTGCTTATTGATTATTCACCATTAATACAGTCAGAGGGCAGGGTGGGGTTGCAGTGACTGAGCTTCCTCATTAGCTCTGAGAATGATGCGGTCACCCAACAATGCCAGAGGTCAAAGGTCATAAGCACCACTACAGATGGACAGGGTTCCTGTGTACCACCTGCCGAAATGCACCAATCAGAGAATAGCAAACACTGATATGAACCAATCACAGATAAGCAACGACCTCAAAGCACACACATCACAGTGCTCGGCTCCTCTGATTTATCACCAGTGATAATGTCACTGGTCAGATGTTGGGGCGGTGCCTCTGGCCTGAAGGACAGCAGATGTACACTCTCACAGCCAATGAATGCGCCCTTCCCCCACTGCGACAGCTGGTCACCATGGAGACGAGCTCACCAGAGCATGGGCTCACATCTCTCAGTATGAAGCACGTGCATTCACTGCTCACACACACACACACCATACACACACACACACACCACACAGACACATCATACACACACATACACCATACACACACACACACCATATACACCATACATACTAAAGAGGTTAACATGTTATTAATAATCATTACAATGTTTTAAGTAACAGCGCCAAGGGAAACACTAAAAGAGCGTTTCCTGTGCAAAATAATTAGCCTTCCGTCCCCCGGAGTCCTATAGGATTCTGCTCCAGCTCATTCTCAACAAGAGGAGCAACATTCTGACCTGATACCGCACAAACAGTCACATGACCACCTCTACCGAATTCCCTTTTACAAGACCATCAACTTCAGCTTCAAATTTCAGGCTTACTGCTCCCTAGGCAAATTCTCTGTGCAGCCAGTGACTGCATAAGACACACGCGAACACGTGTAACGCAACTTAAGACTCAGGAATCACAACATATACGCAAATGGGTCAGATGACAGTTATCAGAGAAATAACTATGCAAACGTAGCTCTCGCACTGTACAACCACAACCATATCATCATCTTCATTCTCAGTAATACTAACATGGATATGATTTAAACACTACCATAACCATTACGATCAATACTATGTCTGATTAATGCTCCCTATGTCAACCCAAGGACTTTCACTGGGTTTAAAGTTTCCATGACCACCATATATGACTCAACGGGTTCTCAAATGAACGTATTGCCAGTTTGTGGGGAAATGGTACGTTTTCAAATGTTATTGACTGGAAAACACAAGTCCCGCCTCCATGTAGAGTCTGAAACTAAACCAGCTTATGACCAGACGTAAAACTTCAAAAACATGTAGCCTAGATATGCGACAAACTTTTAAGGACAGGAGAAATCCGTTCAATGATTTAATATGTTTAGTAACCTAATAGCTGTGCACAAACAAGCGCACACAGACCAGCCATGATCATTGAAAACTACAGTAGACCCCCGCCCCACACCGACGCACGCACACACATTTGCACAAACCACAGAATTTCATGTTTAAATATGTCTGACAACTATTGTATATAGTTTTTTTTTTTTTTTGCATTTGTATATTTCAAGCTCGCTTCAGGCAAAACCGTAATCCTTTCTGCAAGCGAGTGTGCAACTGTGGCATCTAATGTGCTTATGGCTAATTTCAAATGTTATTTTTCCAGTGTGACAGTCACGTAGGCTTAATCCACGAACTCTACAAGTGGATGTAGACTAAATTTAGATGGTTCATATAGCTCATTAGAGTATAATATTTTAGGAGTTCATAGTTAACATTAGTTCCCAGACAGCTAGCTTGCTTGCTAACTAGCATACCCAGCTAAAAGTACCAGATCAAAGTACACAGGGAGCGAAATTCGGGATGATAAGTTCTCGTATTGCCATTATTTCAATAACTCTGAAGTCTAATAAATATATTATCAACACCCAATGAATCTGCGATGCCGTCCCCATTGTCTTGCTCACATTAGCGAAACGTAATGCAACTCCACTCCCCACCGCGTTAGCTAACGTTAGCCAACTTTCCGAGCGACATCTCAAACAATTCTTCACTTACAAACTTGCAAAGTTTTCAGGATAAATGCATTTTCAAAGCCGGACTCAAATGAAACACGATGTCTCGCCTTGCATCGAGAGTAATATATCACGGTGCGTTTTGCTTAGGTCGGGTGTCACCTCCGCAGTCAGACACGTCCCGGGCCTAGCTAGCGCTAGCTGTCTAGTAAACACTGCTAACGTTGGTGACACTCGCTCGGGATATACGTGTTCCGTGGCTTTGCATGGCGGCGTGGTCGGTCCCACGCCCCGAACGTCACATTTGGTATTAAGCAAGAAACAAAGTACAGTTCAAAGTGCAATTCATTTGACATAAATCGAGTTTGGGGGAGGCAAATGACCGCCAGACACCACACCTAGCAACAGCGCTGTCAGGACGCGGTTTGGGTAAGGCTGCAGCGCCTCGCTCGCCCTCCGCCCCGCACTCACCGATGTGATTGTCCTCGATATGCACGATCAGCTCGGACAGACTGTCGAACTGCAGCCCGCAGCCCCCGAACCGGCAGGAGTTGGAGAAGAAGGAGGCAGCGGCGATGCCCGTCATGGTGTTACATTGAGTGGGGGAGCCGGACGCGGACACCGGAGAGCAGGCAGCGGCGGCGGCGGCTACAGCAGCTGGAGCAGCGGGGCTGAGGGCGGAGGCGGGAGGCAGGGCTGCGGGACGGGGGTGGGGGTACGGAGAGGGGGCATCTGTCGGAGGAGGGGTCCGCCGCACGCGCACAAAGTGACGTCATGCTTACCTGTTGCTTGCTTATGGAAATAATGGCCTTCCATACTTGCTGAGCCAACAGCTCGAGCGCGTGTCACACTGACAATATTGACGAAAGGATCAATTACAGCAATAAAACTTCATCTCTCACCACTACCGACCTTCCGTAAGGAATTTACCATCGGGAAAGTGAGACATCTCTCTCTCACACACACACACACACACACACACACACGCACACACATTAGTCTAAGCATTGTACAACTCAGCACGGAACATAAACAGCCTGCTGCTCAATACAAAAGTATTCGGACAGTGACAGTTTTTTTGTTGCTTTGGCTCTGCACTCCTGCACATTGGATTTGAAGTAAACTGCATAATAAACAACCTGGAGCGCAGGCATATAAACGTTAAATCATACGGAAAGTGACAAAAAAGAAAAAACACTTTTCCTCTTATCCGTCACTTTTCTACATTCTCTCAATCCCCAGGTTAATTCTGCTTTACCTGCATGAACTCCTGTTCTTTTACCACTGCTGCCACCTGGTGCGTAATCTGGAGTTTATCTGGGATTTAACATCTTGAATTTGTTATGTACGCACACATGTGCATGAACGAACACACGCGCGCGCGCACACTCACAAACACACATAGATACACGCATGTGTGTGCACACCTATACTATGAACTGGTTCAGTTCTGCAGGGGGGTGTGGAAAGGCGAAGTTGTTTTTATAAAAGCAGCTATTCCTCCAGACTGGCTGCCCCTCTGTCCTGACGTGTATCACATTACAGTTTTTCTGGAACAGGAAAGCCTATCCCACAACGTTCTGTTACTGCGTCTCTTTTGCCCCCTTCCCGAGCCCCCATAACCCTGACACACGCTGGGGGTCATTCTTCGTCACAACCGTGCCGCCAGTCGCCGGTCTTAAGTATCGGAAGAGAAGGAGCGTCACGGGTGGGAGAAATCTGGCACCAGTGGGTATATTATGGTCTGCCCAGAGTCCTTTTCTTCAGATACGATCCCTCTAGTGTTCCAAACAAAAACGTACGGTCTTGCTTTAAAAGAGGAGGGGGGAAGGGTGAAACAAATATCCAACCTTAAAGTACTGAAATCACAACGCACAGAGAAGGCTAATTTAGCCTGGAGGGCAGACGCGCTCGGGCGATTTGTACTGCGGGTCTCAAACCGTCTTCCTGACGGTTGCTCGGCGGCTGTCCGCGCGGCGCACCCACTGTACGCTACGCCGTCCCGTCCTGGCGCAGACGGTCGCTAATAAAAAAAAACCCTGCCTCCTAGCGGACCGCGATGATTTAGAAGTTCAGGAATCCCACGTGACGTCACCGTAGGGTGATGTAATGCTTCTGCAAATAGAACTCATTGTAATCCTCTCTCAGTACAACGTGATTCGCTCTGCAGGACAGCCGATTCTTCTCTACAGTTCGGTAAGTTTGTTAAAATTGTGTTTCAGCGAGAGAAAGACGTTTAAAGCGCACCTGAAACTAGCAGTCGTCGGTTGTTGACGTTCTGTTCACTATTGGGTGGGTTTACGTTCAGTTTTCGGAGGCATTTATGCGCGCCGTTGAGTAAGATTAGTAAACTCTTTCCCAACAGCATATATGGGGTGTGTGACCGCGTTTCGGTCGGATGTCTTGTTTGTTGTTAAGTGTCCCCGTTGTGCTTTTTAGGTTAACGTCAATAAAATGAAACTTGATGTCGTCTTCTTTGTTTTCAGTAACGCCTCCGAGTTTATATTACAGTAGATGATAAATAATGCTTAAAATTCAAAGTTATTTGTCAAACGGCGGATCGACGTGGGCGCAGCAGTTTAATGTGGCAGGAGTTAAGCGCGTGAGTGCCTCGCTTCAGAGTGACGGTGACGAGCTGTCAATAGCTTGTTTTCGAGGCTATCTCGAGGACCAGCGCCACTCCTCGTGCCCTGTGCCGCGGAAACCCTCAGTAGCAGCCAGTGGTGACTGCCGGGCAGGGAAATAATATCGTGGGCAGCGCGAAAAAGTGTGCGCACTGCACGCGCAGGTACGCCTCACGCACGCTCCGGGCCACGTCTGTCGTGATAGAATAAAATCAGACTTTTAATTTAGCCGAGTTATAACTGCCATGACTGCTGCCCTGCCAACTTTGTACCTGAAACTCAGCAGATACGTTTTGTTTGGGGTTGGCTGTTCGTTTGCTGCGTTAAACACAGATTGGAATTTTTAGATAAGGAAATTAAACCATTTTCCAGATTTATGTGAATTCATCCAGATTTCTGAGGCAAATTTCTGGCAGATCAGCTGGTTGAAAGAGGCCAGCCTACAACGATGTGATTGGTTTACAGGAGAGGACATTCCAAACTGGGGAATGAGGCATGAAAACAGTGACTAAAATATTTAGTGTATATACAGTATATGCCTGTGGGACCTGGGAAAGGGTAATGTCATGCGATGAGGGTGTCATGTGATCAGGGTCCTCTCTGTGCCCACAGCTGAACCCTAGCTGGACATGAACACAGAAAGGGACCGGCCATATGCCTGCAGTGCTCCTGGCTGCACACAGGTGAGTGCAGGTAAACTAACACCTGTGCACAGGTGAGCGTAAACTCACACCTGTGCACAAGTGAGCACAGGTAAACTAACACCTGTGCACAGGTCTGTGTAGGTAAACCATATTCAGTGTCTGTGGCTTGTGATGTCATATTTAACCTCTCTGTTGCACTGAGCATGCTCAGTAGGTGACTCTGGTTTTCTGTGCTCAGCGCTTTCCCACTGAAGATCACCTGATGATCCACAGGCACAAGCATGAGATGAGCCTGAAGCTCCCGTCCATTAAAAAGGACAGCATCCTGTCAGGTGAGGAAGAGCAGTCTGTGTGCTATGCTGTAGTGCTGTAATACTGTAATGGTATTATGCTGTAATGCTGTCATACTGTAGTACTGTTATCTGTAGTGTTGCAATGCTGTGATACTGTTATGCT
Source organism: Anguilla anguilla (assembly GCF_013347855.1). NCBI lineage: Eukaryota > Metazoa > Chordata > Actinopteri > Anguilliformes > Anguillidae > Anguilla > Anguilla anguilla. Next base: position 54,646,010 of record NC_049208.1, on the reverse strand, counting down.
GTAATACTGTAATGCTGTGGTACAGTAATGTTGTAGTGCTGTGATACTGTAAGGCTGTGGAATGGTAGTGTTGTAATGCTGTAATACTGTAATACTGTGGTACAGTAATGCTGTAATACTTTGGTACGGTAATGCTGTAATACTGTAATGCTGTGGTACAGTAACACTGTAATACTGTAATGCTGTAATACGGTAATGCTGTAAGTGGGCATCATCATCACTGACAGCTCTCTCCCCCACTCTCTCCCTCTCTCAGACCAGACTCCTACTCCCACTCGCTTCCTGAGGAGCTGTGAGGAGGTGGGCCTGTTCAGGGAGCTGGGCTGCTGCCCTCAAACCGAGGAGGACACCAAGCAGGTGAGGGTGGGGCACACCTGTCAATCACTCAGGACAGTTGAGGGAGGGGGCACACCTGTCAGTCACTCAGGTGTGATAGAGCAGCGATGCAGAAGACAGGTTGAGATACCTGAACTTCCACTTCCTCTGAACTTCTTTTAGGTGTATGTTGATTTGCTCTCTCTCCTCAATTTCTGCCTCGTCTGTGTCTGCAGAGGTCTGCGGACCACAGTCAGAACCAAGAACACACAAGTAACCATAACAACAGTTCCGCCCAACAACAGGCCCCACCCTCCACTAAAGCCACCTCCATCCTCGCCCAGGACACGACCACCACTGAGCAATTAGGGTAAGATACTGTGCGGGGGCTTCTCCACCAATCAGCAGCTATGGTAAGTTACTCAATTTCGATTTCAAAGTGCTTTTCTCTCTCGCTCTCTAGGCCTGTGTCTGGCTTACTCTCCTGTATGCTGTACCTCCGGGCTCAACAGAGACACCCTCAACCAGCTTCCAAGCCTGACTCCGCCCAGCCAGACCCCGCCCAGCCTGACCCCACCCTTCCTGACTCCACCCTCCCCAGTTCAGCATCAGTGAACTTGTCTGTGAGTAGACACATTTATCTACTAACACCTGGTTACCTGCTCACACCTGTGTGCAGTGCTTGTGTATAGTGTGTGTATAACTCTCTGTGCAGTGTGTGTATAACTCTCTGTGTAGTGTGTGTGTATAATGTCTGTATAACCCTGTGTGTTCTGTTCAGCAGATAGAGAGCCATGGATTGTCCCTGGGTTCCAGTTTGATTAGCTCCACCCACCACAGCACTTGCTCCTCCCCCCAGTTTCCCTCTGTGCCCTCTGAGGCCAGGCAGGTGAGTTCCTCTCATAAGAGGCGGGGCATTAAAGGCAGGGCTGCTAGCTTTACCTGCCCCAGGTATGCCTTCGCTACACTGCATACTAGTGCACTGAAAGACCATCGCAATCAGCTGTGACATCATCATTGAGTGCCTCTCTCTCTTACACACACACTCCCTCTCCCCCGGTCTCTCTCTCACTCCCTACCTCACTCACACTCTTCCTCTCTCACTCATACTCACACACTCTCTCTCTCTCTTCTGACACAGAGGCTGAAGGCTGCGCTCAGACACCACTCGGGTTCCGTTACCAACGGCAACATTAACACTATGGGTCACATGATGGAGATGACTTCACCACAGCAGGAGCAGAGGGGTCGGCAGCACCTGGCCCACACCTACCAGCAAAATGGCCACACCCACAGCCAGAGCCTCGGCCAGAGCCACGCCCACGACCAGAGCGGGTACACTCAGCTGCAGAGCCTCGTCAACCAGCGCCACCCCGCGCTGCCCCTCCAGACCTCTCCACAGGTACCCCCCCCAGAGCCTCCCACACTGGTACCCCCCCAGATCCCCCCTCACAGGTACCCCCCCAGATCCCCCCTCACAGGTACCCCCCCAGATCCCCCCTCACAGGTACCCCCCCAGAGCCTCCCACACTGGTACCCCCCTCGAGATCCCCCCTCACAGGTACCCCCCCCAGAGCCCCCCAAAGGTACCCCCCCAGAACCCCCCACAGGTACCCCACTAGAGCCCTCGATAGCCTGTGTGATTTTGGCAGGACTGTGTTTTTCCTGTGAGGGAAACTGCGCTGCACAGGTGTGTGTGTGTGTGTGTGTGTGTGAGACTGTGCTGCGCAGGTGTGTGTGTGTGTGTGTGTGTGAGACTGTGCTGCGCAGGTGTGTGTGTGTGTGTGTGTGTGAGACTGTGCTGCGCAGGTGTGTGTGTGTGTGTGAGACTGTGCTGCCCAGGTGTGTGTGTGTGTGTGTGTGTGTGAGACTGTGCTGCGCAGGTGTGTGTGTAACCTGGTACTGGCCCTGCAGGTGTCAGCAGGTGCAGAGTCGGCGCAGGCAGGTGGGGGGCGCCGCAGGCGGGGGAGGGGGAGCGACCCGGACGAGAGGCGGCAGAAGTTTCTGGAAAGGAACCGAGCGGCTGCCTCACGCTGTAGGCAGAAGAGGAAGGTGTGGGTGACCTCACTGGAGAGGAAGGCCGAGGAGCTGGGCCACAGCAACCTGCAGCTACAGGTACGCCACACACCATACTGCACCTACAGGTACACCACACACCTGTACACACCTGTACTGCACCTACAGGTACGCCACACACCATACTGCACCTACAGGTACACCACACACCTGTACACACCTGTACTGCACCTACAGGTACGCCACACACCATACTGCACCTACAGGTACGCCACACACCTGTACACACCTGTACTGCAGCTACAGGTACACCACACACCATACTGCACCTACAGGTACGCCACACACCTGTACTGCAGTTACAGGTACACCACACACTGTTCCTGTAGAATGAGGTGACTCAGGTGTGTGTTTTTTGTAGAATGAGGTGACTCAGGTGTGTGTTTTTTGTAGAATGAGGTGACTCAGGTGTGTGTTTTTTGTAGAATGAGGTGACTCAGGTGTGTGTTTTTTGTAGAATGAGGTGACTCGGGTGTGTGTTTTTTGTAGAATGAGGTGACTCAGGTGTGTGTTTTTTGTAGAATGAGGTGACTCAGGTGTGTGTTTTTTGTACAATGAGGTGACTCAGGTGTGTGTTTTTTGTAGAGCGAGGTGACTCTGTTGAAGACAGAGGTCACACAGCTGAAGGAGCTGCTGCTGGCCCATAGAGACTGTCCCGTCACCACCAGGCAGAAAGAGACTCAGAGGTACCCCAGTGAGTACACCACGCTCTGCTCAAAACCCTCACCCTGCCCCCCAAAACCCTCACCCTGCCCCACTCAAAACTCACACTCTACCCCACCAAAACCCTCACCCTGCCCCCTAAAACCCTCACCCCTTCCCACACAAATTTCACACTCACCTCTTCCCAAAATCCTCACTCAAAACCCACACCCTGTCCCACCCAAAACTCACACTCTACCCCACCAAAACCCTCACCCTGCCCCACCAAATTCTCACACTCTACTCCACCAAAACCTTCACCCTCCTCCACCCACAAACCTCACCTCACCCCATCCCACCCAAAACCCTCATCCCGTCCCACCCAAAACCCTCACCCTCCCCCACCCAAAACTCACACTTTACTCCACCCAAGACTCTCACCTTGTTCCACCCAAAACCCTCACCCTGTCCCACCCAAAGTTCTGCCCACAACCCTGCTGCAATCTATACCTCCCTTCCATTAAACTCTCTATCACACACTCACACACACACACACACACACACATAGATTATGGTGTTCGGAATAATTTGATTGACAGGGGTCTGTCCACAGGTGCAGAGAGCAGCCCAGCAGGTAGAGCTGCCTCCTCCTGTTCCCAGCAGCAGGTGCTCCAGCACAACAGCATCAGCACCTCCACTGCAGCAGGGGGCGACGGTGTGCACGCTCCGCCTCATCCACACACTGCCCCGAACCCCGTGCTGTAGAGACTGCCCTCTGCCCTCTGACCTCTGACCTCCCGCTCCCGCCTGCCCTTTTCTGTGTCTCATTTAAGGTTCTTCATTAAAATGGGCGGAGTCTTCTGTTACTCCCGTCCTTATGATTGGTCAGATATAGACCAGTGTGACTGAACCATGCAGTCTGTCACACTTGCATCACTCGTTCAGAGAAAAAAAATACTTCTGCAAAGGATGCACTCGTGGTTCCTCACACAAGCATTCTCCGTGAGCCTCCTAGCTCCTTTAACGAGCGTATAGCCAGTTGGAAGGCCTTTAAAGATGGCGGACCTCGATTGCTACCCGGTTGCAGTTGACGACCGAGGAGACAAGTACGGATAAAGTAAGCGATTGGAAAGATTGTGTGTGTTTGTATATCCCTGAAGGGGAGGGGGAGTGGTTGGGTGTTGTCTTATGTTTAATGATTTCCTGTAGTTTTTATTGTTAGTTACGCCCGAAGTGGGGTTGAGCATGTCCATTTCCAACCCTAATTTGAAGTGGCTGACTGTTGGCAAACTGCAGCCGCATCACGGCACAAACTCCACTCACTGCAGATCTGGGGAGAGTGTCAGACGGCCACGTTTCTCCTCCGAAACACAAGGTGTCACACTTCTGCTTCTTTATACGCTGCAGTCGACAGCTCTGCTCGCACGAGGAAGACCTATCATATGAGGCTTTGACATGCAGCCCACAGGTCGACCAGCAGGGGTCGCCAGAGAGCAGTGAAACATAAAATGCTAACAGACTGTGGGCAGCAGCACAGGAGCTGGCAGGCACAGGCGGCACTGGCACAGACCAGATCCGAGAGGCTCATCCATGCACCACAGCGTGGGGCCTTAACTGAATGCGCCGCACAGCAACCCCATTTGTGTCCCTTCTCACAAAAAAAGTTAAGTGAGGAGCTGCACGTTCTGGCATACTGCAGTGATGTGCACACACACACACACACACACACACACGGAACACATGCACAAACACCATGAGCAGGAAACTGGAAGCCCCCCCCCCCCCCCCATCTCCATCTTACTGCACAGGTCTTGTTACACACAGCAATCTAACAGCAATTTGCTTCTTGTAAAATCACCTTAACTCTATTTTACTGGATGTGATGTAACAGTGTTCATTATGACATAATCGGTGAGCTGAGAATTGCACCCTTTTGATCTTGACTGGAAACGTGTGTGCAGAAGTGCGTGTGTGTGCACAAAAAGTGCAATGAAAGTGTAGAAATGAGTATATCGAAATGTGTCATTTAAAAAATGAAATGTAATAATGTACAGAATTATCTGATTTTTGTAATCTTCTATATACATCATTTCTTTTGAGAGGAGAACTGCACTTATCATGAATTTAAAATGTTTTAAATGAATCGGTATTGATGCATTTCTCTAATGATTCGTTGATCATTTGCATTCAATTTGTTTTGTTTTTTTGCAGATGCTAAATATAACTGCAGCTTCTGTATTCAATAAAGCACTTCTATAACCACATGCTTTAGATCGGAGTGCATGTGCACTCATTTCAAATTTGTGGGGGGATAATAAACAGTACCACCCAATACTAGTGTGTGTGTGTGTGTGTGTGTGTGCATGAGAGCGTGTGTATGTTTGTATACATTATTATGCTGTTTCTAATTTAAAATCTGGTGCAGTAAAAAAAAAAAGAACAGCCCCACCCCACCCAGCACTGTAGTCCTTCATAAAAAAATGTTTTAAAAGACTTGAAAAACACAACAGGCAGGCAGGCAGACAGACAGACACACAAGTAGACAGACTGATAGGCAGACAGACAGGCAGGCAGGCAGGCAGACAGACAGGCAGACATACAAGTAGACAGACTGATAGGCAGACAGACAGGCAGACATGCAAACAGGCAGGCAGGCAGACAGACAGGCAGACAGACAGACAGACATGCAGATAGGCAGACAGACAGGCAGGCAGACAGACAGACATACAAGTAGACAGACTGATAGGCAGAGAGGCAGGCAGACATACATGTAGACAGTCTGACAGGCAGACAGACAGACAGACATGCAGACAGGCAGGCAGGCAGGCAGACATACAAGTAGACAGACTGATAGGCAGACAGACAGGCAGGCAGGCAGACAGACAGCAGTCCCAGAAGCACAGCTCACCAGCGCTCAGTGTCTCAGGTAGGTGCTCTCGGTTGCTCTTGCACAGCCTCTCCTGCAGGGGGAGCTCCAGCGGTGAGGCTCACAGCTGCAGTCCTGAAGGCAGATACACACTATACACATACACTATACAGTACACACACACACACACACTTACCCAGCTATACCCTGCCAACCACACACACACACACACATACTGACACTCTCACATACTGATGCACACTCACATACTGACACTCTCACATACTGATGCACTCTCACATACTAACACACTCATGCACTCGCATGCTGCACAGCGCAGAGAGAACAGAGGGTTCTCTGTCACATCTAAATGAGGAGCACAGAGACTACTTCCGCAGGAAAGATGCACTCTGAATATTCACTGGTTTATCACATTTTAATTCAAATGAAAGCAAGTACAAAAAAAAAACACCAATACACACAAAAAGCCATACCACCGAGTTTCAATCAGAGAAAATCAAGAGACAAAAACAATCTAAATAAATGAAACTTGTAAAAAGTAACAATGGTTGGTCTTCCTGCCAAGCAGCAGCTGAAATACATTTTTCAGTGGTTATGAAGTTAAGGTCTTTTGAATGCATGGAATTTAAATAGAATAAAAAGAAATGCATTTTAAAGGGCAACAAACCTATGATGAACATGTGATGTCACTGTAACATTGTGATGTCATTGCAGAGATGAACATACACAGGGTGACAGTTCAGAATTGAACCCTTTGAAAAGTAGGTTTTTGGGAATGTTTTTTAAGTCGGTGTTCTAGAACTCCTCTGCTTTCAACTACCAGTAGTGATTGTGATATCAGCATTAGAATGTTAAAGTTAAGAACATTCTGATCACATATTTGCAATCTAAAAGGGTTAATGGCAGTTAACCCTTGCAAACAGTTGCAAACAGCACAGGCATCTCATGAGAGATCTCTCCCACAGGAAGCCGAATGCACAGAGACCACAGATATTCACAAAAGAAGAATCTAGAAAGGTTTAAAAGGAATCTCCCTCATTTTTATACTTTTTCCTCCCCCCCCAAATGCAACAGTCCTCTGTTCACGAGAGGACAGTGGCAGCTTCAGACACCAGAGGGTCAGAAACCTCTGTCTGGAGCTGAGAGATTTATCTCCTCCTGGCTTGGCATCCCTGCCAACAAGCGTGTTCATTATTAACGCAAGAACAGAGAAGACACTTCACGGACTGCGACAACTGACTGAGTCAGTGGGGCCTTTTTTTTTTTTTTTAAAGCTATGCGCCATCTAGTGGTAACACACGGTACTGTCAGGACTTGCGGAGGACTGAGCTCTTGGACAGTGAATGAACCCTAAATTTTGTTTCCTCTAGGATGATGAAATGAATTAAGCTGTTCATTAATCAGATAGCATGCACATTGCTCCAGATGTGTCTCCTACCAGTTGGTGCTGTTGCCATGCCAACAAGAGTACAAAACTGACTGTGGCCAGTCTACGTGATTACTGAATGCTCACAACACACATATACTTTCATTCTCACACTTACACACACAAACTATACAGGGCACATATACATACACACATTCAGATACAGGGACACACATACATATACAGTACCATCACACACACACACACTCTCACACACACACACACACACACACACACACACACACACACACACACACACACACACACACACACACACACACACACACACACACACACACACAGTCAGTGGCAGGTGCGAGGAAGTGTCCAGCGCTAACAGGAAGTAGAGGAAACCGATGTGGTTCTGCGTGTGATTTGGTCTCTAGGCGGAGTTCTGCTAGGGACAGGCCTTAATTAACAAAGCAAAGCCTCCTTTGCATTCCTTATATTTCACCAACAATATTTCTACACAAACAGCAAAATAATCCTTCCATGTTTACGTTTCAGATGCTGTATCAAGCAACCGGTAGATAATGTGACAAATAACTGAATCAGGGCTGGCTGGAGTCTCACGCAGATATGGGTCTGTTTTGCCAAAAAAAATATCAGGTCTGTGATTGGCCCGATGGTGTACATCAGTAAAGCAAACACATCGTAGATTTTAAATATCTATAACACACCTGCACCTATTTTTCACCCCTTAAACACCTGCATCCATAATGCACAGGTATGTATCACACACCGTAAACATTACACACCTGTATCTCTAACACACCAACACACATCACACGCGTGTATGCTCAGGTGCTGCCCCCTGGTGGTGGGTAATAGCAGCAGAGGATTTCCTGAGCTGCTGGCGTTCCTTCCCATGGGAAGTCCACTCATTCGACAGGAAGACTGAGCGAAATCCATTTCCCACACAAAAAAAAAATAAAAATTTTATGCGGCTAACATTCTTATATAACACTTACAAAGCAGGTCTTTCTCCCAGGTTCTCATTAAAGAGTCCATTTTGCAAAACTATTTTGTAAAAATAAAAATTCTTACGGATCAGGGAGATAAAACTTTTAATTCCACCCTGACAGGTGTTCCCCCGGGCGGTATCTCCGTGAAGAGTGCGTTGCCGTGGCGATGCGGCGATGATCAGTCCTGGAACCGCTGCATGGCGTCGTCCCGGCGGGCGGTGCTGTTGTCAAGGAAACGGTCGCAGGGGAACTGGATGAGGTCGCCGGGGTCGGCCCCGCCCAGCCGCGGCCGGCTGCTCTGGTAGGCGGTGAAGTCGGCGGAGACCGCCTCGGTCGCCATGGCGCGCAGCGGCCGGCGGGTGGAGTACATGTGGCGGATGTTCACGGCCGACTTCCTGCGCTGGAGCCTCCGCCGCAGGCCCCGCCCCGCCCAGGCCCCGCCCACCGCCAGCAGCAGCAGCGCGTTGGCCGCCAGCATCGCCACGGTGACCAGCTGCAGGTCCGGGCCGCCGCCGCCGCTCCCCTGGGCGACCACGCCAGCGCAGTGGTCCCGGGACGCCACGCCGCACGTGGCCCCGCCCACCACGCCCTCCACGCACACGGTGTAGGGCCAATCGGGCGCCAGCTCCCGCAGCGTCACCCCCCGGGCGCCGCCCCCCAGGTACACGAAGCGCGGGAACTGCGCGGGCGCCCCGAAGCGGTCGTAGCGCACGCGGAACTGCAGCCGCGCGGGCGGGGGCGGGGCCTGGGGGGGGCGGAGCTCCCAGCGCACCGCGGCGGTGGTGGGGCTCGCCCGCTCGGCGCTCACGTTGAGCAGGACGCGGCTGTTGAACCGGCACGCGTCGGCCACCAGGGGGTGCTCCTGCTGCAGGCGCTCGGGGCGCGTGGCGGTCAGGGCGGCGGGCGTGGCCGCGGTGGAGGGGTCCCCCGTCGGCAGGGGGGCCTCGGCTCGGACCCTCTTCTGAGCCCCGGCCCGCGGGGCCACGCCCTTCCTGCCCTTCCTCCGCTGCGATTGGCCGGGCTGCCCCTGATCCGCCTGCACGTCCTCCTCCTCCTCCGGGGCGGCGTCCGGCACAGCGCCCCCCGCAGGCCGCTCGGCCGCGCAGGTGCGGTTCCCCGGGGGCTGCAGCTGGGAGCCGTGCAGGTAGTCCAGGTACTGTCCCGCCAGCGAGGCGGGGTGGCGGCACAGCAGGAAGGCGGCGAGCAGGCGCCCCTGGGCCCGCGCCTGGCGCAGCCAGCGCCCGAACCCCGCCAGCCCGCAGTCGCACGCCCAGGCGTTGGAGCCCAGCTCCAGGTGCCGCAGGCCGCCGTTCCGGGCGAAGGCGTCGCCGGCCAGGCGGGTCAGCCGGTTGTCGTTGAGCTTCAGGACCGTCAGCCGCTTCAGCCTCCGAAACGTCGGCGGGTGCAGCCGGGAGATCCGGTTTCGGCTCAGGTCCAGCTCCTCCAGCCTCGCCAGTGGGTCCAGCAGCCGCGCCGGGACGTCCGCCAGCCCGTTCCCGTCGATCAGGAGCTCCCGGAGGGCGGACAGGCCCTCCATCGCCCGGGGCTCCAGCAGGGAGATGTTATTGTTGCTCAGCGACAGTCTGGTCAGGCTTCCCAGATTCTGGAAGACGCGGTCGCCGACACGCTGAATGTCATTTCCTGCCACCAGCAGTGTTGTCAGGGAAGTGAGCGGGGCGAAGGTATGCGCGTTTAGAAGGGCCGTTTGCTTGTTATCGGACAGGTTTAGAAAACGAAGTTTCTCCAGCTTGGTGAAAGCGTTTCCGTGAACGTGCCTAAGTCCGTTAGATTCCAGGTGGAGATAGAGCAGATTTTCCATGCCCTTAAAAGCGGAGTCCTGCAGTGTTTGTATCGAGTTTCCGTCTAATCTGAGTTTAATTACGTTTTCCAAATTCATGAAAGTGTCGGGAGTTATCTTGTCTATTTCGTTGCTGTTTGCGTCCAGAATTCGGAGTTTCTTGAGAGGCTGCAAAGTTCCTGCAGAAATTCCCGAGAGTAAATTATTTCCCAGATAGAGCTCCTCCAGCCGCGACAGTTTCTCAAACGCTTTCGGGTGAACCGTTTGGATCTGATTGTACTGCAGGTCCAGTCGGGTCAGACGGCCGAAACGGCTCAAGTCGAACGCAGAAATGTTGCCTATGAAGTTTCCGCCGAGGCTGAACACGAGCACGTCGCCGGAGCTCTGCGCCGCGGCTTTGGGGACCGCGCGCAGCCCCCGGTTCGTGCACAGGACGTGCTGCGCGTGCTGGCAGTCGCAGCGCTCGGGACAGAACGCCCGGACCGAGAGGGCGCCGGACAGCAGGAGAAAGCACAGAGCCAACACGGTTTCCATTTCCAAAAGTAGGAGACCCCGAAGTCCTCGGCATTCCTTTGTATTCAGTGCAGCCACTCTACCCTCCCGCCGCACATTTCGCGAGGCTGTCTTGAAACGGCACGACTAACGGAAGCTATGACAATAGCGTAAAGCCATTAACAAAAGTTGCCGTTTTGCTGTTCAGAACAAAAAAAGACAAACCAAGCACCGGTGCGCAACAATTCTGCGCGAGGAAGCATTCACATCCTTAGACCTACATACCCCCAAGTGGTCATCTGGTGCAAATTACAGACCTCCACAAAACTCTGGTTTCAGTCGCGGATCACCCCTCCCCCGCCGCGTCCTGCCCAGATGCTGGCAGCGCCGCGCAGATAGGCTCACGCGCGCCTTCACAGACAAATCAGACCCACGCGGACACGTCCCCCCGTGCCGTGTGCTGCGGGGCTGTGACTGTAAGCGAGTGTTCTCGCGGTCTGTGGCATCGCGAGGCGAGGCGAGGCGGGGAGGGGGGCTGAAAGCAGAGAAAACAGACGGAAAGCACTGCTTCCCACGTCGATCCCGGGGGTCCTCCGCTCGCCTGGACTCACTTTTTTATTTTTTTGGAGAAGGAAGAATTTAGCTTGTGTCCAGCACTGCACCCGGTTAGAGTGCACGAGCTGTGCTCCAAGCGCTGGCCCGCTTCCCGGCCGTTGGTGAGGAAGGGTGGTGCACTTTTGCGGCTACATTAACCCACCTACGCGTGCTCATGTTTGGTTTGTGCATGAAAATGTAACGCTTGGCTTGTCCTTCCAAATAAGTTTTGAATTCACATATATGCGAGAAACTGCAGCCAAATAAAGGGGTTAATGACGGTGATGTTTCCAAAGCCGCAGGGAAACGCCATATGGTTCGCGTTTATTTAAGTGGAATTCAGGTCAGCGCGCGGGTGAAGGGTGACGGAGACTACCAGGGGACCCGAGCGCGCAGGAACATACAGAAACACGAGATGTTTGAGTTTATGTCGCTGGGAAGGTCGAAAGGTGTTGGGGTGGGGTGCAGCTCTGAAATTGTACGTTAGCGTAAATAATCTAAAACGTGCATTTTGGAACTTTTGGAAAAAATTATGCGTTTTCAATTTTAAATCGGCGATTAAAAAGATCCGCCCAGACCGTTTAAGTACGCAAACGACAATCACATCAAAGAGTCTGTGGGGCGGCTATCCTCCTCTGTGTTGTGTCTAGCTGGGGGCCTCGCTGCCTCCTACTCTGGCTGTAAATTGGTACCTTGTAACGCAAATCCACCCGCGGGAACAGAGGAAGTGAAAACAAGCTTTCGGATATTTGGAGTATCCACACTGATCCGCTTATCCGCGGCGAGTTCTCACACTTTTTAAGAGCATTTCCGATCCAGCGAAGGGGAGGATCAGCCAGACTCTGCCTGCAGCTTCCAGAACTGGACAGGCCTCGAGATGAATCCCTGGCCAGCGTAAACAGCGCAGACTCGGAGGCCGCGCGCTCCGTTCATATCCCGTATGATTCATTTAGCAGATAACGGCTGAGCAGCCAGGGAATCGCGTGTCCCGCAGTGATGTATGGGACGACCTGTCAGAGAGTCGGCTGAGGATCTCTCGAAGGTACGCTCACAGGTGGGCGATCTCACAGACCAGGGACACGCGCACACCTGCTGCAGTAAATCCAGCTAAAAACGCACAAAAAGCCTGAAGGCAGGTGACTGGGGATAGAGACGGGAAAACAGAAAAAATAGTTTAACAAAATTCAAACAGAGCAAAAAGGTTTTGTTTGAACAAGAACTTTGCTCTCAGTACTGATGAAAATATAGGCTTTTTAAAAGTTGTCAGCACTTCACAGAAATCTTGCTGGCGTCTAAATGGTTAATGTATTGTGAATAATGATTTGACCCAGATCTGTTCATTAAGTGTTTAAATAATACTGTGTTGGCAGTACTGTGTGTCAGTAGTACTGTGCTAGTGGTATTGTGTGTCAGTAGTGCTGTGCTGGCTTATTGTGTCAGTAGTACTGTGCTGGTGGTATTATGTGTCAGTAGTACTGTGTTGGCAGTACTGTGTGTCAGTAGTTCTGTGCTGGCGGTATTACGTGTCAGTAGCACTCTGCTGGTTATTGTGTCAGTAGTACAGTGTTGGCAGTACTGTGTGTCAGTAGTACTGTGCTGGTGGTATTGTGTGTCAGTAGTTCTGTGCTGGTGGTATTGTGTGTCAATAGTAGAGTGCTGGTGGTATTGTGTGTCAGTAGTTCTGTGCTGGTGGTGTTGTGTGTCAGTAGTACAGTGCTGGTAGTATTGTGTGTCAGTAGTACTATGCTGGTGGTATTGTTTGTCAGTAGTGCTGTGCTGGTGGTATTGTGTGTCAGTAGTTTTGTGCTGGTGGTATTGTGTGTCAGTAGTGCTGTGCTGGTGGTATTGTGTGTCAGTAGTACAGTGCTGGTGGTATTATGTGTCAGTAGTGCTGTGCTGGTGGTATTGTGTGTCAGTAGTGCTGTGCTGGTGGTATTATGTGTCAGTAGTTCTGTGCTGGCATGTTGTGTGTTGTGTGTCAGTAGTACAGTGCTGACGGTATTATGTGTCAGTAGTGCTGTGCTGGCGGTATTATGTGTCAGTAGTTCTGTGCTGGTGGTATTATGTGGCAGTAGTACAGTGCTGGTGGCATTGTGTCAGTAGTCCTCTGCTGGCTTATTGTGTCAGTAGTTTAGGTAGCCTTTAGGTCAGTGCTCTTCCAGTCAGACTAGGGGGTGGGGGGGGGGGGGGTGCTTGTAGTTGCCCACTGTGCAGGTTAGCCACAGATCACGCCGCCCCCCCCCACTCCCCCGGGCACGACTGGGATTATTTTCAGAGATAAATCACAGCACGGCCACGGCCACCCCACCCCCTCTCCCCCCACAACCTCTTGGAGGTCCTGCAGGGCTGGGGGGGTCACTTCCTGCCCAGACTCCTGGTGATTTGCGTGGAAGACAGTGAGAGAGGGGGGGAGAGAGAGAGAGGGGGGGGGGGGTGAGTGTGTGAGAGAGAGAGAGACAGTGAGAGAGAGCGGGAGAGAAAGAGAGAGGGAGAAAGAGAAACAGTGAGAGAGAGAGAGAGAGACAGAGAAAGGGAGAGAATGTATGCCTTTCTGAGTGCTGCTGACCCAGTTTTTTTTTGCCATAAAGACTCTATTATACAGACCCGTCAGTCAAGACAGCCATGCCCATTAATACTACTCGCATAATCTCTCTCTCTCTCTCTCTCTCTCTCTCACACTCACACACACACACACACTCACACCCATGCATGCAAACTCTCACGCACTCACACATGCACACACACACACACACACTCTCACATACGCACGCACACACATGCACACTTGTGATTAAAATATCTCTCATATTTCTTTATTGCGTTTATAAGTCCAGGATAAAGGCATGTCTTAATATCTCACTTTCCTGTAAACCAAACAGAATTCAGAGGGGTGGATTGATTTGGGGTGCGGTCAGTGTTGCTGTCCTCCCCAAACTACTAACCACTGAACCAGGGAACTGCATAAACTAACATACACACATACTTAATGTGTTTAACTCTGTGACACACAGATATACAGAGATGCACAAGAACACGCAGACGCATACACACAAACATAAACACACGTATTCTCAGACTCACAAACACAAACACACAAGCGTACACATACGCACACACACGCGTATTCTCAGACTCACAAACACAAACACACAAGCGTACACATACACACACACATATACACACACGTATTCTCAGACTCACAAACACAAACACACGAGCGTACACATGCACACACACACACACACGTGTTCCAGCGGAAGTTGCTTGATCAGAAGCACATGTTGAACTGAAATGTTGTGCAATTGCAGTTTATGCTTTGTTGTGGCTTCCCACTGGTGTGGGGTAGTCGGGGTACGGGCTACATTCAGCTGTCAGGGACATCGCAGATTAATCATCTTTGCGCAACACAAGCGGTGAAATGGAGAAGATTTTTTTTTTTTTCGAAAGCAATAGATTATCTGTGTCCGTGTGCGAGAGAGAGTGTGTGTTTGTGAGCGTGTGATGGTCAGGGTGAGAGGGAGATAGGGGGAGAGGGGGAAAGAAAAGGAGAAAGATAGAGGGGGAAAAAGAGATTGTTTATACAGCAAACAGCTGTTAGGCACATCAGCACTTGTATCCGATTCAGAGGGCTGAGCTTTAACTCTTGCAGCGCCAGTGGGCCAGCCGCGCTGAAGAACTGCCACACAGAACACACCGACTGCCGCAGGACCCCGGGAGATGTGCAGCTAATGACTACCGTGAGTGTGTGTGTGTGTGTGTGTGTGTGTGTGTGTGTGTGAGTGTGTGTGTGTGTGTGTCTGTGCATGTATAAGTGTGTGTACGAGTATCAATGACTACCGTGAGTGTGTGTGTGTGTGTGTGTGTGTGTGTGTGAGTGTGTGTGTGTCTGTGCATGTATAAGTGTGTGTACGAGTATCAATGACCACCAAGTGAGTGTGTGTGTGTGTGTGTGTGTGTGTGTGAGTGTGTGTGTGTGTGTGTGTGTGTGTATGTATGCGTGAGTGTAATCCTGAGTGAGTTTGGACTCAGCTGGCTCTCATTGCAGAGGGAGGGGCCATACAGCTCTAACTTCAAACACACCCTTCTGCCCATACACTCCCACAACGTTATCACAACATTCTGCCAACGTTCTGCTGACGTTCGCTCTGTTCCTCCTCCCCAATGCTACCACAACCTTATCACAATGTTCTGCTAACTTTCGCTGTCTGTTCCTCCTGCCCATACACTCCCACAACCTCATCACAACGTTCTGCTAACGTTGTTTCTCCTCCCTAACGCTACCACAACCTCATCACAACCTTCTTCTAACATTTGCTCTCTGCAATGTTGGGAAAATGAATCTGACCTCCATCTGGAAGAGGAACTCCGCCCCCCTACATCTGGGGAGGGAGGAGGGGGGAGGACGGGGGGTGGGGTGGGGTGCGCTACTGGGCCCTGCCGGCGAAGAGGGGGAGGGGACACATCTGGAACCAATTTAGGGAAAGAGAGAGAGAGTGAGCTGTCTCTCTTGTGGCCTGGGAGAGAGATAAAGAGAGAGAGCGCGATAAAAAGAGAGAAGGAGATATGGGGAAGAGATAAAGAGACATAAACGGAGAAAGAGAAAAAAGTGAGGGGGATAAACAGGAATGTCAATTAAATCAGGACTAAAATACGTCTCTAAGTCTGTACGGCAGGGATGTCAAACTTCAAACTGAAGGGGACACTGTGTCTGCAGGTTTAACTCCAGTCCTGGAGGGCCGCAGTGTCTGCAGGTTTAACTCCGGTCCTGGAGGGCCGCAGTGCCTGCAGGTTTAACTCCAGTCCTGGAGGGCCGCAGTGTCTGCAGGTTTAACTCCAGTCCTGGAGGGCCGCAGTGCCTGCAGGTTTAACTCCAGTCCTGGAGGGCCGCAGCGTCTGCAGGTTTAACTCCAGTCCTGGAGGGGGCGCTGTGTCTGCAGATTTAACTGCAGTCCTGGAGGGGGCGCTGTGTCTGCAGATTTAACTGCAGTCCTGGAGGGGGCGCTGTGCCTGCAGGTTTAACTCCAGTATTGTAACTTGTCAAGAGTTTGATTCCCTGGTGTGGTACTACTGCTACATGCGTGAGCAGGTTCCTTTACTTGAACTGCTTCAATTCATATCCAGTGGTGTGATATTTGGATGTAGAAATAAGTTTTTAAGTCCCGCAGTAGAAGTGTCTTGGAAGAACTGTGCTATATTTACAGACCACACGCAGTTACAGGCACACTTCCCTATGATGTCAGAGGTGTGCTGTCAATCATGTTCTCAGGTAAATAGGAGCATTTTGCGACCTCAGGGGAGGTAAAGATCAGCTCCTTGCTGCTCTGGCTGCAGAGAAACCAAGCAGGGAATTCACCCAAATCCTGAGCTGAACGTGTCAGAGGAGGATGCAGGAACTGGAAGCGCTCATCTTTTAAAACAGCGCCATCTGCTGGTTAACATGAGCACACACGGAAAGGTAAATTAAAATCTGTTCAGGGAAATTTATGAGGGGTTATGAGCAGTACTGTGGGGTTATGGGCAGTTTCACAGGGTTAGGAGCAGTACTGTGGGGTTATGAGCAGTATCACAGGGTTAGGGGCAGTACTGTGGGGTTATGAGCAGTACTGTGGGGTTATGAGCAGTATCACAGGGTTAGGGGCAGTACTGTGGGGTTATGAGCAGTATCACAGGGTTAGGAGCAGTACTGTGGGGTTATGAGCAGTATCACAGGGTTAGGAGCAGTACTGTGGGGTTATGAGCAGTATCACAGGGTTAGGAGCAGTACTGTGGGGTTATGAGCAGTATCACAGGGTTAGGAGCAGTACTGTGGGGTTATGAGCAGTATCACAGGGTTAGGGGCAGTACTGTGGGGTTATGAGCAGTATCACAGGGTTAGGAGCAGTACTGCGGGGTTATGGGCAGTACTGTGGGGTTATGAGCAGTATCACAGGGTTATGGGCAGTACTGTGGGGTTATGAGCAGTATCACAGGGTTAGGAGCAGTACTGTGGGGTTATGAGCAGTATCACAGGGTTATGGGCAGTACTGTGGGGTTATGGGCAGTATCACAGGGTTATGAGCAGTATCACAGGGTTAGGAGCAGTACTGTGGGGTTATGGGCAGTATCACAGGGTTAGGAGCAGTACTGTGGGGTTATGAGCAGTATCACAGGGTTAGGAGCAGTACTGTGGGGTTATGAGCAGTATCACAGGGTTAGGAGCAGTACTGCGGGGTTATGGGCAGTACTGTGGGGTTATGAGCAGTATCACAGGGTTATGGGCAGTACTGTGGGGTTATGGGCAGTACCACAGGGTTAGGAGCAGTACTGTGGGGTTATGAGCAGTATCACAGGGTTAGGAGCAGTACTGTGGGGTTATGGGCAGTACCACAGGGTTATGAGCAGTATCACAGGGTTATGAGCAGTACTGCGGGGTTATGGGCAGTATCACAGGGTTATGAGCAGTACTGCGGGGTTATGAGCAGTATCATGGGGTTATGAGCAGTATCACAGGGTTATGAGCAGTACTGTGGGGTTATGGGCAGTATCACAGGGTTATGAGCAGTACTGCGGGGTTATGGGCAGTACTGTGGGGTTATGAGCAGTATCACAGGGTTATGAGCAGTACTGCGGGGTTATGGGCAGTATCACAGGGTTAGGAGCAGTATCACAGGGTTATGAGCAGTACTGTGGGGTTATGGGCAGTATCACAGGGTTATGAGCAGTACTGCGGGGTTATGGGCAGTACTGTGGGGTTATGAGCAGTATCACAGGGTTAGGAGCAGTACTGTGGGGTTATGAGCAGTATCACAGGGTTATGGGCAGTACTGTGGGGTTATGGGCAGTACCACAGGGTTAGGAGCAGTACTGTGGGGTTATGAGCAGTATCACAGGGTTAGGAACAGTACTGTGGGGTTATGGGCAGTACCACAGGGTTATGAGCAGTATCACAGGGTTATGAGCAGTACTGCGGGGTTATGGGCAGTATCACAGGGTTATGAGCAGTACTGTGGGGTTATGAGCAGTATCACAGGGTTAGGAGCAGTACTGTGGGGTTATGAGCAGTATCACAGGGTTATGGGCAGTACTGTGGGGTTATGAGCAGTATCACAGGGTTAGGAGCAGTACTGTGGGGTTATGAGCAGTATCACAGGGTTATGGGCAGTACTGTGGGGTTATGAGCAGTATCACAGGGTTATGAGCAGTACTGTGGGGTTATGAGCAGTATCACAGGGTTAGGAGCAGTACTGTGGGGTTATGAGCAGTATCACAGGGTTATGAGCAGTACTGTGGGGTTATGGGCAGTATCACAGGGTTATGAGCAGTACTGCGGGGTTATGGGCAGTACTGTGGGGTTATGAGCAGTATCACAGGGTTATGAGCAGTACTGCGGGGTTATGGGCAGTATCACAGGGTTAGGAGCAGTATCACAGGGTTATGAGCAGTACTGTGGGGTTATGGGCAGTATCACAGGGTTATGAGCAGTACTGCGGGGTTATGGGCAGTACTGTGGGGTTATGAGCAGTATCACAGGGTTAGGAGCAGTACTGTGGGGTTATGAGCAGTATCACAGGGTTATGAGCAGTACTGCGGGGTTATGGGCAATACTGTGGGGTTATGAGCAGTATCACAGGGTTATGAGCAGTACTGCGGGGTTATGGGCAGTACTGTGGGGTTATGAGCAGTATCACAGGGTTATGAGCAGTACTGCGGGGTTATGGGCAATACTGTGGGGTTATGGGCAGTATCACAGGGTTATGAGCAGTACTGCGGGGTTATGGGCAATACTGTGGGGTTATGGGCAGTATCACAGGGTTAGGAGCAGTACTGTGGGGTTATGAGCAGTACTGTGGGGTTATGAGCAGTACTGTGGGGTTATGAGCAGTATCACAGGGTTATGAGCAGTACTGCGGGGTTATGGGCAGTACTGTGGGGTTATGAGCAGTATCACAGGGTTAGGAGCAGTACTGTGGGGTTATGAGCAGTATCACAGGGTTAGGAGCAGTACTGTGGGGTTATGGG
This sequence comes from Anguilla anguilla, assembly GCF_013347855.1. NCBI lineage: Eukaryota > Metazoa > Chordata > Actinopteri > Anguilliformes > Anguillidae > Anguilla > Anguilla anguilla. The sequence continues at coordinate 54,626,817 of NC_049208.1, read as the reverse complement.
CAGTATCACAGGGTTATGGGCAGTATCACAGGGTTATGAGCAGTATCACAGGGTTAGGAGCAGTACTGTGGGGTTATGGGCAATACTGTGGGGTTATGAGCAGTACTGTGGGGTTATGAGCAGTAACACAGGGTTAGGAGCAGTACTGTGGGGTTATGAGCAGTATCACAGGGTTAGGAGCAGTACTGTGGGGTTATGGGCAGTATCACAGGGTTATGAGCAGTACTGCGGGGTTATGGGCAGTACTGTGGGGTTATGAGCAGTATCACAGGGTTAGGAGCAGTACCGTGGGGCTATGAGCAGTATCACAGGGTTAGGAGCAGTACTGTGGGGTTATGAGCAGTATCACAGGGTTAGGAGCAGTACTGTGGGGTTATGAGCAGTATCACAGGGTTAGGAGCAGTACTGTGGGGTTATGAGCAGTATCACAGGGTTATGGGCAGTACTGTGGGGCTATGAGCAGTATCACAGGGTTAGGAGCAGTACTGCGAGGTTATGGGCAGTACTGTGGGGTTATGAGCAGTATCACAGGGTTATGAGCAGTACTGTGGGGTTATGGGCAGTATCACATGGTTATGAGCAGTATCACAGGGTTATAAGCAGGACTGTGGGGTTATGAGCAGTATCATGGGGTTATGAGCAGTATCACAGGGTTATGAGCAGTATCATGGGGTTATGAGCAGTATCACAGGGTTATGAGCAGTATCATGGGGTTATGAGCAGTATCACAGGGTTAGGAGCAGTATCATGGGGTTATGAGCAGTATCACAGGGTTAGGAGCAGTATCATGGGGTTATGAGCAGTATCACAGGGTTAGGAGCAGTACTGCGGGGTTATGGGCAGTACCACAGGGTTAGGAGCAGTACCACAGGGTTAGGAGCAGTATCACAGGGTTAGGAGCAGTATCACAGGGTTATGAGAAGTACTGTGGGGTTATGAGCAGTATCACAGGGTTAGGAGCAGTACCAAATAGTAAGTTGCTCTGGATAAGAGCTTCAGTGAAATGCCTGGCATACTCTCAAGCAGGGCTGTGAACGGAATGAAAAATAAAATTGGAATATTGTATTCTAAAAAATAACAGATTTAAATATTTATTGCAACCAAGTGCTGCATAATGGTTGCAATAGGTATTACAATCTGTTATTTTTTCAAATCTGCAGCACGTGTATCATGGATATTGACATAAAATGTTTTATACAATTCAGATCTTCCTGTTATGCGGGTTACGTCCACTAGGGAGTGTAAGAAGCGCACAAAGCCAAAGCAAGGGAACGCTCCGCTTAAAAGATTTTACAGAAACGTACAGAGATTAAAACAGAAAACCGGGTAGGTTAATTGTTATTTACTACAGGTAAATTGACTGTCAATATTATCATTCGTGACAAGGACATGAAAGCTAGACTATCACAAAGCCACAAAAAAACAGACTAAATCGAGCATCAACATTATAATACGTGGATTTTCACCTATTAAACTCGTAGGTTATATTTGCCAAATCATTCTTATTCTGTAGGAAAAACTTACGGAAGAGAATGTGTGACATTGTGATGAGAAAATCATGAAACCAGTTTAATTGACCCGGTCCTTTTAGAGATTGTTTGCTTGGTTAAAAGAGTGCTGCGCGTTTTATTTCCAATTTTCCGTGCTGAAGAAAACTAAATATGATTCGCAGAGAACAATAGTGTGTTAAAATAGTATTATGCGGTACACTGCATGCGCGCGTAAAATTTCCTTGGCACTCATATTTTTGGGTTAATTGCACGTCTTTTTGCGTAACTGTGCAGCTCGCGCACTGCACCGTGTTTATTTCGTGCCTATGGTGGCACGTGGTCAAGAAGCAAAAGCTCCGAATTCAACATGACCAAGATTTTTCAAATTAACGTTTTATACATTCAAACCAATATTTTTGGGAGATATTATCAGATCATTTACACGTTCGTTACTCAATATTTTGCACCTAAACGCAAGGCTACCTGAAACCAACTGTTCTGATCATTTGGATGCGCGTGGAAAGAAACCCAACAGAAAACGCCAGAAGGTTCGTAAAACAAAATTTGAGACTTGAGAACTCTGACGGGTTATGAAACTAACTTTTACGTTGCCAGACTGTTTATGCCTCATTTCATTTTTTTACTCGTGCAAGACCTGCAGCAGCAGAAGCGTCATTATGGAGCGACCATCGCGCTCGATTCCATTTGGAGAGCGCGCGTGTAACCGAGGAAGTGCGAGGGGCACGGCAGCGCCCGGTAATTCCAGCATGTGTGAGCCCTTCGGTGAGTGCACCGCCTCGTCAAATTACAGGAAATGGGAATGTTTCGCATTTTTATTAATCAATGTTTAACACGTGGCACTTACACTCATTGGTCACTTTTTTCGGTACACCTATCTAATACCAGACAGGACCTCCTTTTGCCTCAAGAACAGCCTTTGCGGCAGAGATTCATCTCAACAACATCACACCGTTCTTGCTGGTTTTTCTGCCACATTAATTAATTTACCGAGGAGACTGATAAATAAAAAGCATTCACATCTCAGATTAAAGAAACATGCTGTTATTTTGTTTAAGGTTGTGGCCTGAAGACCTGTTCTGTAAACACCGCCATACCTACCCTTGCTGCCAAATTTCAGCAGTTACAACTGATAACTCAGTTTCAACACAACAGATTCATTCTGAGTTAACAGACAGCCAAGCAGAGCTGAGAGGGTGATGAAGATCACAGACACAGAGAATCTGAGTCTGTGCTTCTTTTGGGGGGGGGGGAGTGGGGAGTACAGACAGATGGTCGCTCTGCAGGATCTGCTGTGTGTGTGTGTGTGAGAGAGAGAGAGAGAGAGAGAGAGAGAGCGGGTCTGTTTTAGTCAATGTAGATCAGTTCTGGTCAGTCCTGGATCATTGTGGGTGAGTACTGGGTCAGTATGGGTCAGTACTGGATCAGTGCTGGGTGAGTGCTGGGTCAGTACTGGAGCAGTGCTGGGTGAGTGCTGGGTCAGTACTGGAGCAGTGCTGGGTGAGTGCTGGGTCAGTGTGGGTGAGTGCTGGGTCAGTATGGGTCAGTACTGGATCAGTGCTGGGTCAGTGTGGGTGAGTACTGGGTCAGTACTGGATCAGTGCTGGGTGAGTGCTGGGTCAGTGTGGGTGAGTACTGGGTCAGTATGGGTCAGTACTGGATCAGTGCTGGGTCAGTGTGGGTGAGTACTGGGTCAGTATGGGTCAGTACTGGATCAGTGCTGGGTCAGTGTGGGTGAGTACTGGGTCAGTACTGGATCAGTGCTGGGTGAGTACTGGGTGAGTACTGGGTGAGTACTGGGTCAGTGTGGGTCAGTACTGGATCAGTGCTGGGTGAGTGCTGGGTGAGTGCTGGGTGAGTACTGGGTCAGTGCTGGATCAGTGCTGGATGAGTGCTGGGTGAGTACTGGGTCAGTGCTGGATCAGTGCTGGATGAGTGCTGGGTCAGTTTATTGAACAGGTCTCTCTCTCTCTCTCTCTCTCTGTTGCAGGTGAGGAGGAGTACCAGCCCCCCATATGGAAGTCTTACTGTGAGTATGAGAGAGCCATCTGCTCAGTCAGTGTGTAGGCACAGTCAGGGCTGGCAGTGTAGCATCGTGGCTGGGGGACTGGGCCTGCAGGTTCCAGCCCCAGGAGGGGACTGCAGTTATACCCTTGAGCAGAGGGTACAATTGCTTCAGCAGGTATCCCATGTAAAAAGGGAAAACATTGTACAAGTCACTCTGGAGAAGAGCATCTGCTAAAAGTGTGTGTGTGTGTGTGTGTGTGTGTGCGTGTGTGTGTTCTCTGCCCTGTCCTTGGTACTGGGCTGGTCTCCATGTCTCTGTGGTTGGGTGAATTTTCTTGGATTCTCACAGTCAGGCACTGTCCACCTTCAGCAAGGAAAATGCTGCTGGTATACACAAACCCAGACACACGCACGCACTTACGCAAATGGACATGTGCACACACACACGGAAGCACACATATGCACGTGCACATGCACACTGTTATGACCTGGTCTAGGTCAGACCATAGCAGGAAACAGGATTAGGGAAGTGAGTGGGTAATAGGTAAGGGGAAAAATGAGTAACTCTGGTCCCTGTACAGACCAACACTAACTAGCCTGGCTAGTCTTCGAAGGCTTGCTGGGTGGCTTTCAATGCTGAACTTCAGGGACATTTAGGGTCATATTTACGAGACATGTACATTAGTTTTAATGCTGGTAGGTGAAGTGTATATTAGTATGCATTTTTAGAGTGCTAAGTGTATATTAGTGTGTAAGGGTGGTGTGTAAAGTGTATATTAGTGTGTAAGGCTGGTGTGTATAGTGTAAATTACAGCATAATGCTGGTAGGTAAAGTGTAGATTAGCATGTAATGCTCTCTATCTTTCATAGTGTACCAGCTGCAGCAGGAAGCTCCTCAACCAAAAAGGGTTACCTGCCCACAGGAGGTCAGTATGAACGTTTCTGTGTGTGTGTGTGTGTGTGTGTGTGAGAGTGAGTGTTTCTGTGGGTGTGTGAGTGTGTGTGTGTGTGTGCGTGTGCGTGTGTGAGAGTGAGTGTTTGCATGGGTGTGTGTGCGTGTGTGTGTGTGAGAGTGAGTGTTTGTGTGGGTGTGTGTGCGTGTGAAAGTGAGTGTTTACGTGGGTGTGTGTGCATGTGTGTGTGCGTGTGAGAGTGAGTGTTTGCGTGGGTGTGTGTGAGAGTGAGAGAGTGAGTGTTTGCGTGGGTGTGTGTGCATGTGTGTGTGTGTGTGAAAGTGAGTGTTTGTGTGGGTGTGTGTGAGAGTGAGTGTTTGTGTGGGTGTGTGTGTGAGAGTGAGTGTTTGCGTGGGTGTGTGCGTGTGTGTGTGTGTGTGAGAGTGAGTGTTTGCGTGGGTGTGTGTGCGTGTGTGTGTGTGAGAGTGAGTGTTTGTGTGGGTGTGTGCGTGTGTGTGTGTGCATGTGTGTGTGTGTGTGAGAGTGAGTGTTTGCGTGGGTGTGCGTGCGTGTGTGTGTGTGAGTGAGTGTTTGCGTGGGTGTGTGTGCGTGTGAGAGAGTGAGTGTTTGCGTGGGTGTGTGTGCGTGTGTGTGAGTGAGTGTTTGCGTGGGTGTGTGTGAGAGTGAGAGAGTGAGTGTTTGCGTGGGTGTGCGTGCGTGTGTGTGTGTGTGAGAGTGAGTGTTTGCGTGGGTGTGTGTGCGTGTGTGTGAGTGAGTGTTTGCGTGGGTGTGTGTGAGAGTGAGAGAGTGAGTGTTTGCGTGGGTGTGCGTGCGTGTGTGTGTGTGTGAGAGTGAGTGTTTGCGTGGGTGTGCGTGTGTGTGTGTGTGTGAGAGTGAGTGTTTGCGTGGGTGTGTGTGCGTGTGTGTGAGTGAGTGTTTGCGTGGGTGTGTGTGCGTGTGTGTGTGTGTGAGAGTGAGTGTTTACGTGGGTGTGTGTGCATGTGTGTGTGTGTGTGAGTGAGTGTTTGCGTGGGTGTGCGTGCGTGTGTGTGTGTGTGTGAGTGAGTGTTTGCGTGGGTGTGCGTGCGTGTGTGTGTGTGTGAGAGTGAGTGTTTGCGTGGGTGTGTGTGCGTGTGTGTGTGTGTGTGAGTGAGTGTTTGCGTGGGTGTGTGTGCGTGTGTGTGTGTGAGAGTGAGTGTTTACGTGGGTGTGTGTGTGAGTGTGTGTGTGTGCATGTGTGTGTGTGAGAGTGAGTGTTTGTGTGGGTGTGTGAGTGTGTGTGTGTGCATGTGTGTGTGTGTGTGTGAGAGTGAGTGTTTGCGTGGGTGTGCGTGTGTGTGTGTGTGTGTGAGAGTGAGTGTTTGTGTGGGTGTGTGCATGTGTGTGTGTGCATGAGAGTGAGTGTTTGTGTGGGTGTGTGCGTGTGTGTGTGTGCATGTGTGTGTGTGTGTGTGAGAGTGAGTGTTTGTGTGTGTGTGTGTGAGAGTGAGTGTGTGCGCATGTGTGTGTGTGTGAGAGTGAGTGTTTGCGTGGGTGTGTGTGTGTGTGTGTGTGAGAGTGAGTGTTTGCGTGGGTGTGTGTGTGTGTGTGTGTGTGAGAGTGAGTGTTTGCGTGGGTGTGTGTGTGTGTGTGAGAGTGAGTGTTTGCGTGGGTGTGTGTGTGTGTGTGTGTGTGTGAGAGTGAGTGTTTGCGTGGGTGTGTGTGTGTGTGTGAGAGTGAGTGTTTGCGTGGGTGTGTGTGTGTGTGTGCATGTGTGTGTGTGTGTGAGAGTGAGTGTTTGCGTGGGTGTGTGTGTGTGTGTGTGCGAGTGAGTGTTTGCGTGGGTGTGTGTGCGTGGGTGTGTGTGAGAGTGAGTGTTTGTGTGGGTGTGTGTGTGTGTGTGAGAGTGAGTGTGTGCGTGTGCGTGTGTGTGTGTGTGTGTGTGTGTGAGAGTGAGTGTGTGCGTGGGTGTGTGTGCGTGGGTGTGTGTGAGAGAGTGTTTGTGTGGGTGTGTGTGTGTGTGTGAGAGTGAGTGTGTGCGTGGGTGTGCGTGCGTGTGTGTGTGTGTGAGATTGAGTGTTTGCGTGGGTGTGTGTGTGTGTGAGAGTGAGTGTTTGCGTGGGTGTGTGTGCGTGGGTGTGTGTGAGAGTGAGTGTTTGTGTGGGTGTGTGTGTGTGTGTGAGAGTGAGTGTGTGCGTGGGTGTGCGTGCGTGTGTGTGTGTGTGAGAGTGAGTGTTTGTGTGGGTGTGTGTGTGTGTGTGAGAGTGAGTGTGTGCGTGGGTGTGCGTGCGTGTGTGTGTGTGTGAGAGTGAGTGTTTGCGTGGGTGTGAGTGTGTGTGAGAGTGAGTGTTTGTGTGGGTGTGTGTGTGTGTGTGAGAGTGAGTGTGTGCGTCGGTGTGCGTGCGTGTGTGTGTGTGAGAGTGAGTGTTTGCGTGCGTGTGTGTGTGAGAGTGAGTGTTTGTGTGGGTGTGTGTGTGTGTGTGTGAGAGTGAGTGTGTGCGTGGGTGTGCGTGCGTGTGTGAGAGTGAGTGTTTGCGTGGGTGTGTGTGTGTGTGTGAGAGAGTGAGTGTTTGTGTGGGTGTGTGTGTGTGTGTGAGAGTGAGTGTGTGCGTGGGTGTGCGTGCGTGTGTGTGTGTGTGAGAGTGAGTGTTTGCGTGGGTGTGTGTGTGTGTGTGAGAGTGAGTGTTTGTGTGCGTGTGTGTGTGTGTGTGAGAGTGAGTGTGTGTGTGTGTGTGTGTGGGTGTGTGTGCGTGTGTGTGTGTGTGAGAGTGAGTGTGTGTGTGTGTGTGTGTGAGAGTGAGTGTGTGTGTGTGTGTGTGGGTGTGTGTGTGTGTGTGTGTGTTTGTGTGTGTGTGGGTGTGTGTGTGTGTGTGTGTGAGAGTGAGTGTGTGTGTGTGTGTGTGTGTGTGTGTGTGTGTGTGTGTGGGTGTGTGTGTGTGTGTGCGTGTGTGTGTGTGTGTGTTTGTGTGTGTGTGTGCGTGTGTGTGTGTGTGAGAGTGAGTGTGTGTGTGTGTGTGTGGGTGTGTGTGTGTGTGTGTGTGTTTGTGTGTGTGTGGGTGTGTGTGTGTGTTTGTGTGGGTGTGTGTGTGTGTGTGTGTGCGTGCCCTCGTTGTGACAGAATGCTTCTCTCTGTATTTCAGATCGACAGGAAACCAAAGCACTACGGCAGAGAGTGAGTTTGAGCTAAAATAAACTATACTTGGGATGATGAGGATGACTGTGATAGTAATGAGGATGATGATGGTGATGATGATGATGACTGTGATAGTAATGAGAATGATGATGGTGATTATGATGGCAATGGTGATGATGATGATGGTGATGAGGATGATGATGTTGATGATGATGAGGATGATGATAATGGTGATAATGTTGATGATGATGATAATGATGATGATGTGACTTGTTTGCCGTGTGCTCAGGTTCCATGGGCGGATTTCTCGGGAGCGCTCAGTGGAGCTGCTTGGAGTGGATGGGGCGTACCTCATCAGAGAGAGCCAGAGACACCCAGGAACTTACACACTGGCCCTCAGGTACTCATACACCACACGCACACACACACACACACACTCACGCACTGGTCCTCAGGTACTCATACACCACACACACACACACACACACACACACACACACACACACACACACACACACACACACACACACACACACACACACACACACACACACACACTCACACACTGGTCCTCAGGTACTCACACCACACACACACACACACACACTCACACACTGGTCCTCAGGTACACACTCTAACTCTGATGCACAAACCAAAGGGTCTCCTCTCTGACTGTGTGAGTATGTGTAGGTTTGGAGCGCAGACACTGAACTACAGGCTTTTCTACGATGGGAAGCACTTTGTTGGGGAGAAGCGGTTTGAGTCGATCCGTGAGCTGGTGTCGGACGGTCTGATCGCCCTCTACATCCAGTCCAAAGCCTCGGAGTACATCTCCCAAATGACCTGTAACCCCATCTACGAGACTGTGGGGTACCCCCCCTTACAGAGACCCCTCTGCTCCACACCCCCCCAAGGCAGCGCGGAAAACAAGGTCAGCACTACTCTGGCCTACGTGTGTGTGTGTGTGTGTGTACGAGTGCATGAGTGTGTGTGTGTGCATGTGCGTATGTGTGTGTGTGTGCGTGCGTGTGTATGTGTATATGAGTGTGTGTGTGTGTGTGTGTGTGTGCGCGCGTGTGCATGTGTGTGTGGTGTGTGTGTGTATGTGTATATGAGTGTGTGTGTGTGTGTGTGCATGTGCGTATGTGTGTGTGTGTGTGTGCATGTGCGTATGTGTGTGTGTGTGTATGTGTATATGAGTGTGTGTGTGTGCGCGCGCGTGTGGCTCTTCCTCATTCTCTGCATTGCTGATGTGTTTCTATGGTGATAGTTGCTCAGTCCAGCCTTAGAATTTCGTAATCATTTCCATGACGACACAGGCCTGCAAAGGTGATTCCTGGGTGAGTTTCCAGTGGGGGGGGGGGGTCAGTGAGAGTTCCCTGGGATTCCTGGCCACGCCTCTGCTGCATTCCTAAAAGTTTCACTTGGTGGAACACATCAGTTACTATGACAACAGGAGAGAACAGGTGATTCCCGGAATGCCGGTCTGAGGCAGTCCCAGCATTCCACTCTGCTCCACTGAGCGCGCTCGCCACATTCCGCAAGAAAACAGTTTCACACAGATTAGCAGATACTGAGCTACAGAGCGCGCTCTCCAACGAAACCGGGAGGCCCACTCTGCCCCTCTCCCTCTCCATTGGCATGTGTGTGTGTGAGCGTGTGTAGTGTGTGTATGCGTGTGTGTAGAGCGTGTGTGCGTGTGTAGAGTGTGTGTGTAGTGCGTGCGTGTGTGTGAGCGTGAGGTGTGCAAGTGTGTGTGAGTGTGTAAGTGTATACTGTGTGCGCGTGTGAATAGTGTGTGTGTGTGTGTAAATGCATACTGTGTGTGTGTGTGAGTGTGAGGTGTGTGTGGGTGAATACTGTTTGTGTTTGTGTGTGTGTGGGTGCATGTGAGATATGCATGTGTATGTGAGTGTGTGTATAACTTTGTTGTTAATCCACACAGTTGTTGATGGTGAAGGAGCAGGAGAGATGTCTGCAGTATGAAAAAGCCCACAGCTTTAAGGTCAGTATCACAGGAGCACTGTGTGTTTGTGTTTGTGTGTGTGTGCAGGTGTGAGTATGTGAGTGTGTGTGTGTTTGAGTGTGTGTGAGTGTGTGTGTGTGTGTGTGTGTGTGTGAGTGTGTGTGTAGGCGTGAGTATGTGAGTATGTGTGAGTGTGTGTGTGTGTGTGTGTGCGTGTGTGCAGGCGTGAGTATGTGAGTGTGTGTGTGCGCAGGTGTGAGTATGTGTGTGTGTGTGTGTGTGTGTGTGTGTGTGTGTGTGAGTGTGTGTGTGTGTGTGAGTGTGAGTGTGTGTGTAGGCGTGAGTATGTGAGTGTGTGTGTGTCTGTAGGGGAGTTACAGAGCCAGAGAGAGTGGTTTAGTAATTCCCATTTGGCCGAATGATCCACACATACCGCAAGCGCCTCACTGCTGCCCCCTGCCTGTTCTCTGCAGACACACACCTTCCCCGGACCACACTGGTGCGAGTACTGTGCCAACTTCATGTGGGGTCTGATCGCCCAGGGACTACGTTGCTCAGGTACCCCCTCCAAAAACACACACACACACACACACACACACACGCACAGGCAGGCACACACACACTCGGTCTCTCTGTCTAATGTACCAGACAGGAAAGAGTAAAAATCAGGTGAATGCCGTGAGTAGTGGGTAGGGGGGCAGGGTGTTTGTATGGAGTAAGTGGGGCGGGGCGTTCTGTTGAGGGTTTCGGTCAGGTTGAGGGTGTTCCCCAGGTATGCAGGTGCTGCAGCAAGCCAGAACCACATTCCTGTAACCCACCCTCAACACACACACACACACACACACACCCCCGAACACACACACACACAAACTGTAGGTACAGCACACATACACTCTTATTGACGGTTACTTCTGTTCCAGATTGCAGTTTGAGCGTTTCGAGTTGCTCCTGTTCCAGATTGCGGTCTGAGCGTTTGCTCCTGTTCCAGGTTGCGGTCTGAGCGTTTGCTCCTGTTCCAGGTTGGGGTCTGAGCGTTTCGGTTTGCTCTTGTTCCAGGTTGCGGTCTGAGCGTTTGCTCCTGTTCCAGGTTGGGGTCTGAGCGTTTCGGTTTGCTCTTGTTCCAGGTTGCGGTCTGAGCGTTTGCTCCTGTTCCAGGTTGGGGTCTGAGCGTTTCGGTTTGCTCTTGTTCCAGGTTGCGGTCTGAGCGTTTGCTCCTGTTCCAGGTTGGGGTCTGAGCGTTTCGGTTTGCTCTTGTTCCAGGTTGTGGTTTGAGCATTTGCTCCTGTTCCAGGTTGCGGTCTGAGCGTTTGCTCCTGTTCCAGGTTGCGGTCTGAGCGTGCACAGCCAGTGCTCCCAGCTGGTTCCACGCGACTGCCCTCCAGACCAGTGGAGGGTAAAAAGGGTTTTCAGCGCTGACCTCACCACCCTGGTCAAAGCCCACAACACACAGCGACCCCTGGTGGTGGACATGTGTGTGCGCGAGATCGAGCGCAGAGGTACAAACACGCTAGCACGCGTCTGCACACTAGCAGGGTCTGAAACTCACGCCCGACCACCCGCCAAATGCCAGAGTCGAGCAAACGGGACCAGTTCACCGGACAGATTGTTGAGTAGAAATCAAGCTGCCAAAGTAGCCCCTGAATGGAAGAGGAAGATTAATGATAATGCCGCAGAACAAAGTGAGGTTAATGAGAATAATGTGTTTTAATGAGAAGTGGAAGCTTGATGATAAGTGTGTCGCAAATGGCTGGTGTTCAGGCCTGACGAGCAAGTCGTGCTCTGTGCTGACTGCCATCTGTATGCCCCCGGAGAGCCAAAACGACGCTCCTGAGTGACACGCCTCCAAGTTTCATTAGAGATTGAGCGCTTACTCTGGCCTTCCGTAAAGAAAAGGGACAACATGTGGTAATTACTGCTGTTTGGTCATTTAATCACATTGTGTAACCTAATTTGTCTGACAATAAATATTTAAAAAATGTTTTACAAAGCGTGCTCCTGCAGTTCTGTATCTGCTAAAATGTCCAAGTGTTTGGTAACTTTTTTCATTCTCCTGATACAGTTCAACAAAGGGTTAGTTTTAGACCCCGCACAAGCATTCACACAGAGGCATATATATGAAAAGTGTGTGTGTGTGTGTGTGTGTGTGTTGTACAGGTCTGAGGGCAGAAGGTTTGTACAGAGTCCCAGGGTCATCAGAGTACATCAAGCAGCTGAAGATGGCTTTTGAACGAGGTAGATCACATGGTTCCTTGTGTGTGAGTGTGTGTGTGTGTGCATGCGTGCGTGTGCATTTGTGTGTGCATCAGCGCTGTAAAGTTGTGTTTGATGGGTTCTCTGCAGAAGGGGAGAAGGTGGTACTAAATGAGGATGCTTATCCTGACATCAACATCATTGCTGGAACCCTAAAGCTTTACCTGCAAGGCCTGCCCATCCCTGTCATCACCTACCACCTGTACTACACCTTTATACAGGCTGCAGGTGAGCCACCTACCATCTACACCTTTACCTGTACTACACCTTTATACAGGCTGCAGGTGAGTCACCTACCACCTGTACTACACCTTTATACAGGCTGCAGGTGAGTCACCTACCACCTGTACTAACCTTTATACAGGCTGCAGGTGAGCCACCTACCATCTACACCTTTACCTGTACTACACCTTTATACAGGCTGCAGGTGAGTCACCTACCATCTACACCTTTACCTGTACTACACCTTTATGCAGGCTGCAGTTGAGCCACCTACCACCTGTACTACACCTTTATACAGGCTGCAGGTGAGCCACCTACCATCTACACCTTTACCTGTACTACACCTTTATACAGGCTGCAGGTGAGCCACCTACCACCTGTACTACACCTTTACCTGTACTACACCTTTATACATGCCTCATGAGTCACCTACCATCTACACCTTTACCTGTACTACACCTTTAGAAGCTGCAGGTGAGTCACCTACCATCTACACCTTTACCTGTATTACACCTTTAAACATACCTCACGAGTCACCTACCACCTTGTATACAATATCATCGCCCTAGTGATGCATGTCCTCTTGTTTTGGTGATCTGTTCAGTTTTACTTCAGTGTGAGTGATGCATTTCCTGTTGTATTTCTGTGTTAGTGATGCATTTCCTGTTGTAATTCTGTGTCAGTGATGTGCTTCATGTTGTAGTTCTGAGTCAGTGTTGTAGTTGAAGTTCTGTCAGTGAGGCATTTCATGTTGTGGTTCTGTGTTAGTAATGTACTTCCTATTGTAGTTCTCAGTCAGTGATGCATTTCCTGTTGTAGTTTTGTGTTAGTGATGTACCTCCTGTTGTAGTTCTTAGTCAGTGATATACTTCCAGTTGTAGTTCTGTGTCAGTGATGCATTTCCTGTTGTAGGCATTACCAACCCTGAGGCCAGACTGGAGGCGATCCACGAGGCTGTCCTGCAGCTCCCTCCAGCACATTACGAGACGCTGCGCTACCTGATGGCTCACCTGAACAGGTGACACTCGCTCCCCCCCATAACCTCATTCACTGGAGTGGGCCTCAAACGAGGTGGCCCTCCCTCTCACCCTAAAACCTCATTCACTGGGGTGGGCCTCAAACGAGGTGACCCTCCCTCTCACCCTAAAACCTCATTCACTGGGGTGGGCCTCAAACGAGGTGACCCTCCCTCTCACCCTAAAACCTCATTCACTGGGGTGGGCCTCAAACGAGGTGACCCTCCCTCTCACCCTAAAACCTCATTCACTGGGGTGGGCCTCAAACGAGGTGACCCTCCCTCTCACCCTAAAACCTCATTCACTGGGTTGGGCTGAGCTGAGCTGTATAGGAGTTCTCCCTGTGTGCAAAAGGATGTCTGTCTGGGGAGCAGGATAATGTTTGTTTGTTTTTTGTTTTGTTTTTGTTTTAATTAACTACATTTTTTTAAACTATATTTCTCTTCAGGGTAACTTTGCTGTAGTTTAGCTGCTTTCCGTGTGTGAGGTAATTGATCTTTTGTAAAGCTCAACTTTTGGAGCCGTTTCCTCTGAAACACCGAGTTTCTGACCGCGTGAAAACCTCTTCGCAGGGTGACTGCTTTTGAGAGGCATAATTTCATGAGCGCGGAGAACCTGGGAATGGTGTTCGGGCCCACGCTGATGAGAAGGCCCAAGGACAGCCCCATCTCCCTGGACCTCCTGTGGAGCCAGAGCGTCACCGTCCAGCTCCTCATCCAGAATGAAGACATCCTGTTTTAAAGAGGGTCTGCGGTCTGTTACTTACTGCGAGAGATAGGTTTCTGTAAAGGAGATCATTACCATTCACTTGTATTTTATGGTCTTTATCGATTGCATTGTCGTAAATTATTTTTTATAAAAGTTTATAGTGCTTTTGCTTTTTTTCCTACCAATTGTGATATTTTTAGCACATTAATATGTTGAGGGAATGATTCTGCACACACTAAAATTGTCTTACACGGTTATTGCAGAAAGATGCAGGTGCTCTTGTCGGAAATTTCAGTTGTGTAGTCATCTGGTCCCTAGAAATAAGGAAATTACTCCTTTTTTATTGGTGGTGAGATTGAGGATTGTTTTGCCAAAACAAAGAATCCAAATTAGATATGTGTGATTTGTGTACATAATTTACCTAATAACAAATGAATTGGTTTAGTCATTGTGTGTGGTGTGCGTGTGAGATAGAAAGATATATAGCGACAGAGACAGAGAGAGAATGAGAGTGAAACCGCCGAAAACCTGTTGCACGTGAGATTGAAAGGAAACCTCCGCGAGCCGCTAGTGAAACTGGCACGAGCCCAGACCACCACTTAAGTTTCAGCGCTTTCGTCATGGCAACGGTGTGCTATGCAGTACAACTGCAAGAGCCCAGTGCGTTTTCCGGCGAGAAAGCAGTGCTGAAAGTTCAACTTTAAAACATATTTTTTAATGTCTTAATATTTCAAATTACCTGCCGTCGTATTTCTTGTTAATTCGGCGGCAGATAAACCATGCGGTCAGTATGCTTCAACAGAGTGACAACAAGCGATGAACACTTCCTATGAAATGTGCACGTTAATTAAGAGCAACTGCAGTTTGTAAACGAGTTCTGCGACTGTTGCAGATAATAGTGGCTTTGTAAAGTGCCTTTGGGGGTATTCGTTTGTGTTCGTATATGTACGTACGCAAGTGGCCGGTGCCATGTCACGTTAGGTGCCATTTTATACAGACACAATAATGCTTTATATATCGAACACTGCGGGCTTGTTGCTGGCCAGGGTGCGCTTGTTTACAATGCTGCAGCACTCTCGGTTTCAGTACAGGAAGAGATCCGCCGCACGTCGCCAGGTAACCACTGGCCTTAACACTCCCAGCCCTGAGATTCACCTGAGTGAACCGCCATTGTGCGCCAATGAGGAAGACGGACAGGTGTGCTGTCCAGCCAATCACAGGCTGGGGAAGAATCCCACGGGACGCATAAAAAACGCAGGCTGCTTCCGAAGTTACGGGCGCAACGCGGTTCACAATCGCGACAGCTGCGGTCCAGATCGGGTCGTGTCTGACAGGAGCGATCAGGGGAAAGATGAGCGCCCTTCGCGAAATGCAAGTTCACAAATTATGCTTTCAGCGTTAAGCATACAGCGAAGGACAAATTAAAAAACCAAGCTGCGTGAATCTTGTTGACTCGCTTCGGAGTGTCCAATCTCAGAGACAGGTGTGCGAAGGTGGGTGACTTCATAAAACCTTGCGCACTGCTGTGGTTATAACCGTCTCAAAGGTCTACGGCTTTTTTTTCTTTCGTAAGGATGAAGCACGTTTTAAGTAGTGTGTATCTTTAGAGTTAAATATAGCACTGTCTTATTGTGAACGGTGTTTATATTGTTAGGTGACAGAAAATCCATAGGCTGTTGTTCTGTTCTCAGTACCCTGCGTATTTATATTAAGCTTAGTGTACAATGGGCAATTTTAGCTGTATAGTTTTAAAAATATAATAAGAAAAACAATAGACCGTTGACACTTTTATAACTGATGAAAGGTTCGTCCCAGGGCCGTAAAGATGGCTGAAAGAACGCCTTGGTGGAGGGCGTTCGTGACCAGGAAGAAGACCGGCCCGGGTTCCAGAGACCAAGAGGTCCAGCCGCAGAGCGCCGACTCCGAGACACAGCCTGGCGCGGACAAAAGCGCGCCAGCAACCGGCGGCTCCACACCACCGGCAGGGCTGCAAGAGGAACCCACCAGCACCAGCTTGTTCAGCGGGGAGGTCTACGACGATGCTCAGTTAGAACCAGTGTTTAACGAGCAGACTTGCCGGCGGAACCTCAAAGTTTCGCGTTCCGGGCGCTTTAAGGAGAAGCGGAAAACGCGGGCTAGCCTTCCAGAAAACTACCAGGACGAAACCGCAACAAAGAAAGACGAGGCGAGGTGATGAATCAAAGCGTTTCCTCTCCTCGGGAGACACAGACGACGGTAAATACACACAGCAGTCTCTGGTTTGACATACCATTTGCGCATGCGCAGTCACAACACTGATTCCTGGTTTTTGAATGACTCGCCGCACGAGACGGGTGCGCTCTTTTTGCTCTTCTCGCGTCACAGATCAAAGAACACGCAATAAAAGCGCTCGTGATATCACTGACAGTTGGCACGAATTTGAAAGCGCATTCTGAAGAAGCAAATAATCACCAGGTGCCGAGGACTCATAGCAAGTAGCCAAAGAGCCTCCAACATCAATGAAGGACTACTGTTCACAGACGTTTCTCAAACTGTGTTTACGTCGTCAGCAGATTGTGAATTCACTGTGTATTGATGAAGCCATAATCTATCAAATGTGATTTTTTGGCCTTTATAAACAGTTTTATTGTCAGGTGTAGCCAAGTTATACATTTAATGTTGAATGAAGGACACCGTTCTGCCTTTGACATAGCTTGCCAGTTTTTTCCTTCTTTTTTTCTGGGGTGGGGGGGGGGGGGGGGGTGGAGTGAGAAGGTGTGCAGTGAATAGGGGTGCAGAGTGAGTAGGGGTGCATTCCAAACGCTTTTTTTTCACCTCCTTGCTTCCTTTCCTTGCCTCCTCTCCTAGTATGGAAGGCCAAACCAGACAAAAAATGTGTGAAATTGATGTCGGGAATCACGTGTTGTCAATGTGGGCTCATTCCATTGGCTTATTTTATGTCCTTGCTTCCTTTCTTGGCTCCTTGCTCCACGCATTGGAGGATGCAAGGAAAGGAAGCAAGGAAACTATGCACAGACAGAGGAATCGAGGAAATGTGAAGAAGGACATTGGAAAGTTATTAAAGCCTCAGTCTGAAGCCACGTCAGTTAGAGATGTGGCAGAGGTGGATCCACAGGCCAGTGATTATACGTCACGCGTTCAGAAAAAATGCTTCCGCAAAGGATGCACTCGTGTTTCCTTGCTCAAGAATTATTTTGGGAGCCTTGTAGCTCCTTGGAGGAGCATTTAACGGGTTGGGATGTCTTTACAGATGGCGCACCTCAATTGATTTCTGGATCAGTCATGGATCCCTGAGACCAAGGAAGAATAAAATAAGCTATTGGAATGCACCCTCGATGACAATGCGTGACTCCATATGTAAATTTCACGGCCTTCCATACTTGGACAGGAGGCAAGAAAAGGAAGCAAGGAGGTAAAAAAAATAAGCATTTGGAACGCATCCCTAGGTGTGTGGAGTGAGCAGGTGTGCTTAGAGGACAGGTGTGTGCAGCGAACAGGTGTGCTTAGTGCACAGGTGTGTGGAGCGAGCAGGTTTATAGAGCAGACAGGATCATGTCCAGCAAATGTCCTTAATGGCCAGGTACCCAGATCTGGGTACAGACAGTAGGAATGGCTAAAATGGAGAGCCATTCCCGCAGTAAGGGGAAACTCCCCCCTCTCAACATGGTATGGTCCAGTGAGCACAGTTGGAGGAGGCTTGATGGAACACTCAAAGTGATGAGACAACGGGGTGGGAGGGTACTCTGCCACTGTCACTAACCCACATTGAGGGTAATAATAATAATAATAACAATAATAATGTTTAATGTTGGTCAAAGGTTTATTTGTGTTTAGCGTCCACAATGTTTAGCATACAAAAGAAAATTATATTGAGTGCATAATATATATTGAGAGGCATGTGTGTGTGAGATAGACACGCCTACTATTTTACCTGTGTGTCAAGTAATTAACCAAAATAATAACCTATGCAAAGGCTTTACGCAACCTTGATTTAATCAATCTGTGATTTAAAAATGTTGATTCTAAATCAAACACTAATGGGGGGGGGGGGGGGGGGGGGGAGTGGCAGTTGGTGCCAAATTTTGTTCAGTTATTCAGTCAAAGCAACTGACCACTGTGCATTTAATTTGGTAAGTAAACAGGACTAGGGCTGTGGACAGACACTGTTCACACTCCAGTTGGCTGGACAAGTACAATATACATACTACAGGTTCACTTATCAATCATTTTTGGCACTTTGTGGACACAAAACAATTGTACGTTTACGTTGTATATTTTAGCTTGAGTGTGTGCTCTGTATGAATGATGCACTTTTGTCTCAGGAAGAAATAAATGAAGAAATAAACAGAGTTACAACAAGAGCTGAATTATCTCAGTTCAGTAACACATGAGAGAGAATGATTATCCAAGTGTATCACTTATGTGTGTACTTAGAAAAGACTTGGTTTGTTACAAGGGCTCTGCAAGAATTCACCCAACGCATGAATCTGTGCTTATGTTGTGGCCTGCGCACGTGGCTGCAACAGCCTCCTCTTGTTGTCATGGGTGCGATCCTTCTGTCATCAGGACCAATGACAGCGCCGGTACGGGACTGGGCAGTTCTGTTTGCCACGTAGGCGATCGCCCATATTTTCCTGCAAAACAGTTTACGGTTACGCTGTCCGCGCGCGTCACGTCATTGTTTTCTGATGAATGAAAAATGAAAGTAAAAATTCGTTCACCCTGCAGAAATAAAGAACGAGAGTGGCGTGTCATTCTGTAGCGGGCAAGCGTGCGTAGCTGAGGTGCGCACTGGACAGTTCCTGCGCGTGAATTGGTATCTCAACAGTTCATCTCCTGTTCAATCCTCCGACACATATTCCAGATCTTGATTGATGTGCTTAAAACCCTTTTCTTTTTTCCAGATTCAATGTCCTGGATGCTTACCATTTTTATATCGTCAGCTAGATAAATTAAGAAAAAAATTCAGCAAGCAGGAGAAATTAATCTTTTTTTCCCCAACTGATACCAGGTTCAAAGCATTAGCTTCCGTTTCAGGAAGTCGATGGACGGGAGGCCATTCAGTTTTATAAAGAAAAAAACATACAGAAACACACACAATAAACACATTGTGATGCTCCTTGACGCACCCATAAAAGGAGAAAGAGGAGCATCTATTAAAAGTATTCCAGAAGCAATATCCAAGCGAACATGCGAACAATGCAAACATGCCAGGTGCATTTAAAGCAAACAAATCACGTGTAACCTCTGTCCACAATTCAGTTGAGTAAGTTGAATGGATTTATTTTATTTTATTTCTTTACTTCAGTACGCAATACAAACAAGCAAGCAATCCCACTAGTCGCACGCAAGCATAAATATCGCGGACAGGAGCTCCCTGTACGCGTGGGTGTATGTCTGGCAAAATAAAACACGACAAACCAAACAAAAAATAAAAAATACATAGCAGGCTTTCGCAGTGAGAAAATCCCAAACTAAAAAAGCGAGGGGGTAGGCGACTCACCCTTCCGATGCCTTCTGCCGGCCGGCGCCCTGTCTGTTCTCGGCTCTTCTCCCGCTCATAAGTTCGTGTAACCCTTGAGTGACCCACGCAAATCCCCAAAAACGTCAATATATGGATAAAAAGGTGAACATTGCCAAACAAAAACCACCAATATCTGCCGGAAACGGAATCGGACTCTTCAGCAATGGAAAGCAGGCTCTCCAAATATCACCAGTAATCCACCCGACCAGGAGTTTTTCAACAAAGACAAAACCGACATAAAGCAAAATGAAAACACAGCGACCAAACCGACCTTCGGGGGAAACAGCTGCCAACGACCCCGCCAAAGATTCAAAACAGTACATTGACGTTTACGTCACTCGTTTCCCATCATCACCCACGTAACGACGTCACCTTTGAACCCCCGAGGAAATAACTTTATTTATTTATTTATTTTATTTTTGCAATTCAAAAATAGAATACAAAACAAGTGAACAAGCCATTCTATCAAAAATATACAGAATAGCAAGTGATCAATACAGACATAAAAAGGGGAAAAATGCTTGGGACATATAAAATTACATAAACCGTTTAAGAGCATAAAATATATCAATTATTTTAACAGCGTTCTTATTTGAAGAGCCCATAATATCATCCATGTAACGTTCCAGCTCCTTATATAGTATTGAAAATCTAGGTTCCTTGTTTGTAAATAAATTCACCCTTATGAATATGAAACGTTTCCATTAGTATTATAAAGTTAAATAAATATATTTCTTTTTTTGACATTTTTATATTATTTATGAACACCAAAAGTAATGTTCCCACAGGAAGGAACTGCCACATCAACGGATTTACGTCGCGTGCCAAACAAAGACAATTTGAGTTTCTGAGATCAGTTCCCGCTGCAAAACGGCAGGTGCAGGTTTTTCTGCCACTATGGGAAGATTAGTTTTCTCACGTGAGCTTACTAGCGGGTTCGTGATAAATTCTATAGCCCTCCGACCGAGAACCTCTTGATTAATCGAGGCTCAGTGTCTCCAACTCCTGCGCGTGACCCAGTTCTCACACGTCCTTTTTTCCAGCTCAGTTCAACCCCATGCACGCGCGAAAGTGTGGAATCACTGAAAATTCTGCTCCACGAAGTTAATGTGAGATTTTAGGATCTACCACGAGGGGGCGCCTCTGTCCTGTCCCAGTCTGGGAATTTACCCACCCCCGCGTGTTTGGAACGATTCCCATTTTCAGTGTAGATAAGGAAATGACCATGACCCGTAAAACGGAGTATGATTTGGCTTCTCGCGCAAATATGAGTCTGACGTAGGAAAGCAGAGTGGCGGCATTGAGCGCCTTTAAGGGTCTCCAGAAAAAAAATGCATTGTTTCACATCAGCAAAAAATTATAATGATAAAATTATATAATTAGAACTATAATTATTAAAATGTTCTATTATAATTATGAAATTGTATAATTACAAAATCAATTAAAAATAAATAAATAGTTTAAATTTGACTTGAGAGCACATAGGTACATATATGTTGCAGGAGCAGCTGCACACCTACTTCTGCTATTGATTAAATTACAGACATTGAATATCCGCTGCTCTCCGCCTGGATTCCACATACAATGCGGGGCATTGTGAGAAAGCGCAGTTTAGCAATTAAAATTTTTAGTACCAACCATACTTTTAGCCCGCATGCGTGTGCGCACACACATACACATTATGTATGCGAGTTTGTATATATACGCACATTTTATATTTGTAATGAAACAATTCACAATGTGGTTTTAATTACATTTTGGTCTCACCATGTAGAAATGACGGCACTTTTTATACCTGGTCCCCCCATTTCAGGGCATGCAAACTCCCCCGGCTCCTCCAGAATCGGTTCCCCAAACTGCCTGCTGGTTTATTTGTTGCGGGCCTCTCTACTCGCGCTAAGTGATTGATTGGTCCCTCTCTTGCTCTCGAGAAGTAGCAGGTGTGGCTTCTCGCTTGCCTCTCATCTGCATGAGCGGAATGTGTGCGCGGGCGGCAGTAGTGGCGGTCTGGCGGTCGCGGGACGCGGGTCTCTGGACAGAGTCACGATTGTCTTGCGCGTGAACAACAACTGTAACTGGAAAGGCAACCCGAAGATCCCCACGTTCGGAAGGTTCGGTTATCGGTTTTGTTTGTATTTTTTTTTTTTAGAGGTTGTTGCGCATATATGAAATCCGCTTAAAGGTTTCTGATAAGTTTTGCGCGTGTAAACATACCTGTTTATTTTTTCCCGTAGTTACGGACTCACTGGTCGAATAAGAGGCAGTTTTGTTTTCTCGCGTTACGGTTGCGAGGACGAGCGCTGTCGTCGTTTAACTAATAATAACTTAAGCTCGGTGCCAGTAACAGTATCTTCCAGGTCAGCGCGCGGTGTGCGCGCGATGGTGCCATAGCGCTTCCTCTGCCGAACCTGTTATTCAGCTGTAAGAAGAGGGGAGTACTACGCTCTGAAGGTGAGGGCGAAATGGCACGTAGCGAAGTACCTGCCTTAATTTACACAGGTTTAATTATATTTTCTTGTCGAACTTTAAATCCAACAAAACATGTTCCTGTAAAACACACTGCCATCATCTCGTTAAGTGTGATTTGAGAGTGTAATTCTGTATGTCTGGTGTCAACACGAGAATAAATAACGTGTTTGTTCCGGGCGGCCTGCAGTAATGGGCTAATCCTGAGAAACGACCTTTGCTTTACAGCGTTTATCGTTTTCCACTGAAATCTGTTGCTAAGGCAACGGTGTAGCTTTCCAGTCGCAGCTCGTTTTCCCAGCGCACGAGACCTGTTGTTTTCTCCGGAAGTTTGGTTCTTCCTTCTCTGCGGTATTCTTGCGGGGATTTTTCTGGTACGTGTTGTTTCCCGAACCTATTGTACAATTCTGCACTGTCTTGTGAACACTGTATATTTGCGTATTCTCTCCCGTGCAGAATTCAAGCGTCGTGAACTTTTTCGACAACAGTAAAACCTGCCCTTCTTGCTTCTCTACCAGCTTGAGGGCGGAGCGATCACAGAGTGCCGGGGGGAGGGGGGGGGAGTAGGGGGGTAGCAGTTGCTGGTGTCAACTGTTCCGTCAGTTGCCGCGCTGGTGTGCGAAAGTGTGACACAACTTGCCTTAGGAAAAACAGAAGAGCTGTTTTGTTCAAATGGAAAGCTAGTTCATGGTGCTGTTCATTTTACACGCAAACAGGACTAACAGGCAGGATAACATGAACATGTATTTATTTTATCAATAAATGTTTTCATTTCAGGAGACTTACACGGTATATATATGTAGATGTATGCTGTGTGAATGCATAATATTATGTATATGAGCTGTTGTTGCACTTTTGTTGCACAACTTTGAAAACACTGCAGAAAAGAGCTCAGCTTTCAGTATGTTCACACTGGTGGTTGGACATGTGCTGAATGTGTTCATGTTGTAAGTTTACTGTGTGTGTGTGTGTGTGTGTGAGTG